>NC_056726.1:99860551-99988051 GCF_019279795.1 Protopterus annectens
ATAATAAACTTTCTTGTGCAACATCACATAACCCTCTTTGGACGCATGGACCATGATCTGCAGGAGAGGACTACCCTGTGGAACAAGCTCATCCACAGGGTAAATGATATCGGCCTGCATAACCACAGTTATGAGCAGTTGTGACATCGATGCACTGATATCATCCTCTACGCCCGTCAGCATGCTGCTGCAGTTAGGAGGAACCAGCTAGCCACAAGTGGGGGTCATGCCATCCAGCCCCCACTGACACATGCTGAGGAGCTCCTCACCAGATTTGGGGCACGCGCCCACCAGCCAAGCCAGGAACCTGATGATGGCATTGTGGAGATGGGTGCTATCCACACACTGGATGAAGAGCATGCAGGTAAGGCCTCAGGGCACATTAGTAGACTACTGGTCCTTATTCATCTTCATCTGTAAAGTATCTTCATGCATATGTTAGATAAGATAGTCTGTTGCTGCAGTTTAGTAATGAACTGATGTGCATAATCTGTAGTATTGTGGGTTTGTACTGTTGATGTACTGAAATGCTGCTCCCACCCTGTACCAATGCCACAGGTGTGGCTACTGACATTACATCTCTCACACAACTATGTAGGTCTGTCTGGTATACAACTGCGACAGCAGCCTGTAGCTGGTGAGTATGGAGTTTTTTTGTTCAGGTTTGACAATACACCGGCTATGTTACAGCCATGGTATTTGCCATGCACTCATTTAACACACCTACCCATAATGCATGGTGTACATGTTCAGTTATTGTTGCTGATAACTGCACACTGCATCACAGTGTTCACCATGGTGGCATATATGAAGGTATGTAAGAATCCTGCAGTATACCTAACAACCTGTCAGTGCAAGATGTGTGGACAGAAATGAACATAATGGCGGGACAAATTGCCTACAGTATGGACATGTCTGAAACATTACCCTTGTACAGTGGTTACAACAGTGTATACACCACTATTACAATGGCAACTGTTACAGATCTAAACAATGGCATATCACAATGCCACATTCCACACCTTTTACAACCTATAATTTGATCCTAACATGAGCAATGAATGTGTAATATGGAATCCTATATTAGGACAACAAATATGGGGAATACATACCTTAACAGACACTGGAAGCATATTTGTGCACACACTTCAAATAACATATTGTGGAAGCAGCTTTTGAGGTACTGACAGCATTCACTATTCTTGAGTATGCACCTTCCATCAAGTACAGGGCCTCAATGTCACACCAAGTAATGGTCTGCTGTCCAAGAAGTATGTCCATGACATTTGCCCACTCACCTGCAGCAGAGGCAGGTGAGTGGTCTGCTGTACAAGAAGTATGTCCATGACATTTGCCCACTCACCTGCCTAGAGGCAGGTGAGTGGTCTGCTGTCCAAGAAGTATGTCCATGACATTTGCCTGCTCACCTGCAACAGAAGCAGCCATGTCTTGCACACATCTTACAAACCATGGAATGGATCCCATATTCAAAAGTAGCAGGTGAGAGGGCAAATGTTATGGACATACTTCTTGGACAGCAGACCACTCACTTGCAACAGAGGCAGCCATGGCTTGCACATATCTTACAAACCATGGAATGGATCCCATATCCAAAAGGTAGCACTCAGGAGTGGGAGATGTAGCCTTACCTCACCATTATATATACCATGGCAAACAGTGCAGACAGTCATGTATGTGACTATGAAGTATGGGACAAGATTAATGTAGAAAATAAACAGATGCCAGTCCAAGACAGATGACAGCACATGTTGCAAACTTGTCATGGAGGCTGCCCAGAAAAATGCAGCAACACTGAGGGTCTTGCAGGAATGTCTAGCAAGTACTGCCAGTGCAGTACATTTGTCAACAATTGCTTGGACTCTGCATAAGTGTGAGCTATGGGTTAGGGTAATCAGATGGAAGAGTTGTTCCACAGGAAACATCATTCAGGGCTCTCTACAGGTAGCATATGCATAACATCAAGTCTCCCAAAGGCATGTGTAATCATGTACCGAGACCAAGGCTAAAACCTACAAACAGTATTAATAAAGATACATGTGGTGCACAAGCAACACCTCACTCCACCTCAGGCCCACCATCCCCATCTGTACCTTGCTGATGCCAGTGTACACCTTTAGGTTTGCTGTTCATTAGCAAGAACTAGGCCAGTAGACATGGTGTTCTAAATTTGGAACACTCATGTGGGGCCCATAGTTGTCAAGCATCTGCAATACGGCTGAGGAAGGGGAGGGGTGTCATCCTGAAACACAACAGCGAACTGAAGCATACATCCAAAGCTCGCTAAGAATGGCTGTATCTGAACACAGTCAAGGTCATGAATTGTGCCAGACATAACTCTCACTCCACAGCAATAGTGAAGGCACTGTGTGACCTCCAAGGGCTGTGCACATGAGCTGCCTTTGCAATCTGGCAGAGTTGGGGGACATTTGTAGGGCAGAGTGATCAAATAATGGCAAGTGAAGATGGGCCATGCTAGTATACCCCTCCCAGGAATAGTGACTACTGTAGCTCGCTTAACAGGTGCTGCAACAAACAATCATGCTAAGGGTGTGCACACTTATGTAACGCACATATTATATGCATCTCAGTCAGCATCTGCACAACTAACACATTTGTTTGATACTGCATTTGATTGCACAAGTCATATGTCACATATCAGGTGTGTGTAATGTTAACATATGCAGTATTGTGGCCCCATTGCATATCATGGAAGAGGCTGGCATGTCAATAAGGGTGTGTACACTCCTCATAGCCACAGTAAGCTTTGAAGGTTGTCAGTGTAATTGGATTTTATTGCTTATACATGCACTTCTGATGATGATATCTGCAAATCAGAGGTCAAGCATACAATATTGACATGTGTCCTCATATCATCCCAGGTATGTGTCAGACAAACCCATAGGGGGTGTGAGCAACAGAGCAAACATAACTGCCACACATATACACATTCAGCAATGGTCTGTGCACTTGTGAGGTATGATGCACAGTACATGCCAGGGTTCCGAACAGGTACGCAGCAATACTGTGCACATGGGTGCAGTGTGTTCCAAGGGAAGGGGCATCCCCTACTAACACAACTCATGTATCACAGAGATGTATAATGTTGGTAACAAGGATTGAATATAGCTGCAGTGCATGGTGTTGAGTACCATATGTCATGCATGTTGACTATTGGGTAATGAGAGATCTGTGTAATATCTTTGTGCCATCTCAGCTGTAAGTGTGTGTGTGTGTGTGTGTGTGTGTGTGTGTGTGTGTGTGTGTGTGTGTGTGTGTGTGTGTGTGCGTGTGGGCGTGTGTGTGTGTGTGCGTATGAGAGAGAGTGTGTGTGTAGAGGTAAGTAATGATGTACAGGTCTTAAATTACGTTTTTTGTTTTGCCCTCACAGGTGGCAAGGTGGGACAGGGTTCCTTCTGCAGACAAACTGATGTTAGTGTCCATACAGACTCTGACAATCTGACAATGATGATAGGTATGGTGAGGCACAGGCAGGGTTGTCAGGGGCTTAAGCTGTGACATCGGTTGACATCCCACTTTTATTCACCCCATCCTCGCACACAGTCACAATGCCTATACATACTCCATCACCAGTGGCCATAGATGAGGGATAGTTGGCGGGTGGCGGCATGGGACAGGACAGTGTGGTGACTATGGAAAATATGTCTGTACACAGCAGCCATAGCTGGATGACCGGAGAGGTACCACAAAGGCTGTAAAGGTGTGCTCATAGGAGGATCGGTGGCCATCATGCCCCTAGCAGAAGTGCCACAGCAGGTGTCACCAGATGCATGTTTTGGGCCATCATGGAGGCACAGACAGGTATGGGATGTTATACCAGACAGAGTCTGAGGCTCCAGAAGGCTAGTCATTCTTCTGTACTTGACAACATCTGTAATCTTGCAGGTGCCCACTGTTATTTTGCAGAGATCCTGGATAGATGGTTGGGTGAGATGGTGGGAATCCTCGACCATGCAATTTCTGTGTTAGAGCATAAGGTAGGAGTAGAGCAACAGCCATATGGATGTAGGTCAGCAGCACCAACAGGTATAGGTCTACGTGAATGTGCAACAAGTCACACCTGGTCTCGTAGTGGCAGTACCAGTACCAGTACTGCAGAGGGGTGCTGTCCACACCACAACACAGCAGGCCATGTGCACATGGTCCTGGCCAGTCCCAACAGGGACCTGGATCCAGCGGACATTTGTCATCATCAGGAGAGAATACCATGTGTGGGATTGTACCTGGTAGTGCCCATGGAACCCCTGGCAGGCACAGTTCTCATTTCCATGGCCTGACACGATGAACTGCACACCCTGCCATGTATGGTCTGCAGCTGTCCAACAAACCCCTGTATAGGGCAGCCACATGGTAGAAGTGTGTGCATACATGCACACACATCACCAGCACAGCTAGGGCACCTTCATACCTACACACAGCACATCTGCACAGCCCGATTGATAATGAAACACACACACATGATGTCAACCAAATTGCTCAGCCTAGGTCTCTGGCAAACCCACAACACACCCTGTGCATATGATGATACCTGTACCACATCCCTGTCATCCATACCATTGATGCAGGGACATGCTAATATGGTTCTGATGCACATGGTGAATGTACTAAGGTTTAGCAATGTAATGCTGTGTAAAATGTTTTCAGCTGGAAAGTTTAATGCTTACATGTCAGGATGTGTAGCTGGCCAGCCATGATGCTTTATAGCTGTTATTAACACTGACTGATTGTGGTCTCCATAATGTATTCAGTTTTTTTTGTAGGTCTCAACAGGATGTTGGTCTGCTGTCATTTCCTACAAGGGGTATGGCACTGTGGTGACACATTGACTGTGTCATATCCTGGGTACAGCTGAAAAGAAGTAACAGATCTGTATAACAGTTACTGCATGTGCCACATGGCTGATAGGTCTGAGGGGTGTATACAGGTGAGTGCATAGTGGGTGATGTCAGCAGCCCTTCTACAGTGGACAATGGTAAGTGTACTGGGTGGCACACACCAGATGTTTGTGAATAACACACAGACACAGAGACATTGGTGTTGATGCAATACACAGAGAATACCATACACATGGATGTACTTAATTTTGCAGTGAACTCATTTTAGCCTATGTAATTCCACCAAGACAAAATAGGAAAAACATCACATCAGTAAATAATCAGTATGCCAGTTTAATGTCATTGACTATGGTACTGGCAGGCTATATGTCCTCTTCCCCAATGTAGTGCAATCCTGGAGTTGGTAAACATAGGTGTGCTGGTGTGGGTGGCACAGCCCTCCACTGTGGAGGGTGTGGGGTGGTGTAGAATTGCACATAGTGTTTTTGACAACTACTTAACCTGTTAACATACACTGTACAGTATTACAGCAGACTAAGCTGGGGGATACACACAACAATAACCCCAATGAGGGTGGCTGTGCCCACAACATCCACACCCAACGATATATACCAACTCCAGTATCGCTGTACAGCTATACAGTGAGGAAGAGGGCATTTACACATCTACTACTACTAGTTTTGATGGAATGAATTTCCACAAGATGATTCCTTTGAAATATTAGAGTTTGCCAGTCAGTTCTCGGACAGGCGACCTCCTGGGACATGTATTTTCTGCAAACTGAAGTAGATCCCTTCACATACACACACACACACTTATTTGGCAACACTGAGAGTAGAACCCCTACCCAAGTACTTATTGCTGCTAATGTGTTTGGCCTTAATTGCATACACCACACAGCTTTTAGGATGAGGTGTGTCCCAAGTTTCTTGTTAAGTGAAGAACATCACCAGGCCTTGTACAGTATGGTAATGAGGGATGTACTGGGTGTTAATGAACAATACATAGCATGACGTGCTGTCATATACACATTGACAAACACATAACAGTCACAGACACTTCTGAGAGACCTGGGTTTATCAGTGCTAACTACCTTGTTAGTGAGTCCATTCTGTTACAGATAATTTGCCAACAGCACATGCATTATTGTACTGGATAGTATAATCAGTTACCTGTATGGTTGATGGTGACATTGGTCCTCATACAGTGGACCTTGGGATATGTACTGGGGGTACCATTGTGTAAAGACAGTAAAATTATTCCACACAGCCCTCACAAGTACAGCCGGTGCACAAGGCCAAAAAGCATCAACATGATATCCAACAAAGGGGACCAGCACCCAAAGAGTAAAGAATATGTATTTTTATTGTGGCTACACAGAAAATCACCACACTATCAGACTGGTTTCGGCAACCTACCTTCTTCAGTGGTGAAAAAAACAAACCATACTGACATAATTATATACATTAATTATTTAAACAATTAAGAAACTTAAAGCAATAGCATCAGCCTAAGGCTAGAGACACAACAATAATTATAAGTGATCATTAAGGCCAGGGTTAAATAAAGCCCCCAGTCTAATTATCAAAATGTTTCCTTTTTTGTTTAATAGAACATGCCCCCCTTATTTATTTGACCTGTCTCCCTGAATTTTATCAATAACCAAAAAATTGAATTTGGCTGTTTTATGGATCAATGTGTGTTTGTATAAAGCACTAGATATTCACTTATTTCAAATGTCGCTGAAATGTTCAGACATACGTATATGTAATGGCCTAGATGTTTGTCCTATATAAAAGGATGAACACGAGCATGTGGCTAAATAAACCAGCCAGTCAGTACTGCAATTGGAAAAAAATGGGAAAATGGGATGTCATAAACCTTGCTGGTTTTTCTGCTGGAAAATTTTTTAGACTTCAACATATATTGACAAAAAAAAGCAGTGAGTATTTGTTATGGATTTCATGCTGCCCATATAGGTGTCCACTATCTGCTGCCATCCCATTCAGCCACCCGATTCCCTTGCATGTTCACATCCATACAATAGCTACATCTAGCAGAACATACTACTCCATTTAGCATTTGATAGGAAGAGTGACTTACCTTGTGGCTTTGCCAGTATTGAGGATGTTGCTGGAGGGCTGACTATGTCGAATGCACATAGTGCACTCCCTATACATGGTAAAGCACTGGGAGCGTCATGTTTGGCATTCCTTTTACTGTATGTGTGAGTCAGATAGAGGTGTCATTCCTTGAGTCCCTACCATGTCAGTATATGTGCTATGTGTTGCCTCTTTGCTAAAGCCTGGGCATACTGGGCACTCCTCCTTCTGGGCATACTGAGCAGGCTTAGGTTGTTCCACCTCTGAGTCACTCTGTGCCTGTGCTGGCCTTGGCAATGGTGGGTGGCTGTTTGGCCCTGCCCCATGCTGTTCCATCTACAGCTGTTTCCGCAGGATCATATTGTGTAGCATGGTGCATACAATGAAAATATGTGTACATGTAGCTGGAGAGTACTGCAACTCTCCACCAGATATGTCCAGGCACTGGAACCATGACTTGAGCATCCGAAACACATGCTCTATTATGATTCTGGTTTGTGCGTGTGCCTCATTATGGAATTCTTGTTCAAGTGTGTGTGCATTTCTGATGGGTGTCATCGGCCACAGCTCCAGTGCATAACCAGCATCCCCCAGTAGGTGGCCATATGGGATGTTCCCACTGGCAAATCTCTGGTACAGCTGTGTCATATGCCAGATGTGGGAGTCATGATAGCTTCCAGAGCTGCCAGCACACACATTCATGATAATCCCCTGGGCATCACACACAACCTGGCAGTTGATGGAGGGGAAGCCCTTGCGGTTTATGTAGACTCAACCCCGCTCACCAGGTGGTGTTTTGATGTGTGTGTGTGTGCAGTCTATAGCACCCATTTCCTCAGGGTGTTCTGCTATTTGGTGGAAGAGATGCATATTGTTGGTCAATGCCTCATGGGTGCTGAGGAAATATATGTGCTCACCAGCATGTGCCGACATGGCATACCCTGGATGCTGATGTCTGTGAGATCCCCATGATATCCCCAGTTGGCCTTGGAAGGTACCTGTGGCTAGTATTTTTAACCCTACACATATCCACTGGGACAGGCTCCCCTCTGTTGGTCTCGTGTGTGAGGCGTGGCTGGCACAGCTCAATAATTTGCTGTAGGATGTCCCTGTCAGCCCTGTAGTGCTCCACTATCTCCAGCTCATGTAGCCCCTGGTAGGTTACCCTGGATCTGTACACTCTTCTCCTTCTCCTCACTGTGGGTTGGTCATCAGCATTCTCATCCTCACCACCCTCAGCCTCTTCCACATATTGATATATGAGAGCGAAAGCAGCCCCTGTCATTTTGTTAGTTTTGTCAGGTAAAATTTCCCCATCTGTGCACACCAGTGGTGTAGAGTTTGTGGGACAAACCAGAGTGAAAGGTAATTGCATAGTTAATAGTACTGTGCTGGGCTGGGCTGCTGGCTGTGTAATTGGCTGATTCTGATACATTTCACCTGCCAGCTATGCTAGTTCTCCTTGATTGCCTTTCTACTACTGTTTTCCCTTCAGATTGCCTTCCCGCTTAAACCCAGAGGCATGCTGCGCTTACCCAGTGCTCAGATGTGAACAGAGCTGGTATTTCCTTTTTTTTGTTTTGTTAAAAACCCGGTGTGTGGCAAGCACACCCATTTTTGCAATATAAACACTGGTAGGCTGCCTCAGACACCCTCCTTCCTTAGCTGCGCTTAGCTAAGGGCAATCACGGGCCACAGAGCTCCAGTAAGCTTGCAGCATGCATGACACTTCCCCTTATGAGGTCATCTACCTCATATGCTTATACCATGGTGTTGCTGCACCTACACAATTGGGTGCAAGCTAACACTAAGGGAAATCTGTGATTCGGTATCAGTTCCCTCATTTGCATAAAACTGACTGCTAATGCATGGTTACAAAACTGGCACTCAGCTTTCCCCCTCAGCAACCACTAGTCCATGATATTGTTGTCTTATGCATGTCATTGACTATTATGGCAGAATGCTGATTTTGGTTTAAAAGCTTATTTCCAACTGTTTTCATTATTTTCAGGCTGATCCCATTTGCACATCGCTGCCCTACACTTAAACTGCCAAAATCGGCCAAAAAAATAAAAGTTATTTTTTATAATTTTACAACTATTTCCCATGCCAACGGCCATATATTTGGACATTGGCGTGCCTACTACATTGAATACATGCTTTCTTTGGAGCTGTCATGCCTTCGTTTTGTAATTTGCAGAAATGCATTCGGTTAGTAACCAAATACATTTCTGCAGGTTACACTATTCCTGCACAGATGCCTGCCTGCTTCCTGGATTGCTAATTCAACTCATTTGCATGTTTTTCACCAGCAAATGGGGTAATTAGCATACAGGAGCTGTGTCTGTGTAGGAATAGTGTAGGAGGGCTCGTGCACGTTCTGGGAGCTCATTCCTGGATTGCTCGTTGGCAATATTGCATGCAGCAGCTCTTGCACTATTCCTGAATGCCGTGCAGAGCTTGCTGAATCCTGGGGATAGTTTATCCTGGTGTTGAGCAAGAACATTACCAGAGCAGATGTTTTATCTATGGTGTATTCATGCCTACATACATACTTACAAATATTTTGGACATGGGCAATAATACCCTTCTAGCCTGCCAATATGCCAAAACAGTCATTCCTACAATAAGTGTCCACGTTGTTCTTAAAAATATCTAAACTATTGCTTGCTTTAATGTAATTTGGTAGACTAGTCCATGAATCAGCTTCTCTCTCAGAAAACCAATTAGCACCCCTATCATTTGTATAGAATCCTCTACATAGGTTGTATGATGATCCTCTACTGCATATTGATAATCTCAAACAGTTCCAGAGGTAGATGGCTTTAAATGCCCTATATACTTGAATAAGGTCTCCTCTTAAAAGTCTATATGAGATACTGTACAAATTCAAATATTTTAGTCTTTCATAAAAACAACAAATATAAACGAGTTAGAAACCACCACGATAGAGTAAAATATGAAACCAATTTATTTTATAACGAAGTAACAAGCGCTTTCACGTGTATCCAAGACACGCTTCCTCAGATTTTACATAAAATGTTCAACAAAGCACTTTTTATACATTTTAGCCTAACATAATCAATTAATGTAATTGACAATCAAATCAAGTCAAATAGGCTACCAATGTAGCTTAGGCAATTAAGACAATACAAACTGCATTAACCCATGTTAAGCCAGGAAACAGGACTTAAAAACATAGAAAATTTTCATCAATCACGTGCTATTAAAACAGGCTTAATGCTGATAAACTGATTCAAACCTGGCTCAATATGGGCTCTTAACCTTAAAATCCATCTTAATTCAACCATCTCCAGATAATTTATTTTGTTACCCCCTCTTTTATTGATATCTACAATCTGTAGAACCCTAAAACTAAAGCCATGGTTAGAATGTATAGCCACATGCTTAGCCAAAGCACTGCATATATTCATCTTCCTAATATCATATGTGTGGTTATACATTCTGTTTCTTAACCTCCTAGATGTCATACCTACATAAAAAGCTGTGCACTTTGTACAGGTGGCTAGATATATGAGATTTGTACTATCACAAGTCGCATAAAAACAAGGTTTAAAAATATAATTAAAATGGGGGTGATCAAACTGGCTATCATAAAAACTTATATTTCTGCTATATTTCAATTTACTAGTTTGTTTTCTTATACGGTTGCCATATTGTTATTCTATACTCTTGTTTGGGTTTAATGTAACTTACAAACAATTGTTTCATTATTTCTGATTTCCTATACTTTATAAATATATTTATGAAACTTCTATAAATATCATTACCCAGTTGGCTAGTATGATTATAAAAACTCCAAACTAGATCAACCCATATACTGTGGTCTTTAAATGAATCCACAGTTTCAATCACTGTGTGCTGTATTAAATATTCACTTTTCAAAGTATGTCTCCCAAATCTCATATATTTAGTTTTTGGTGTATTTATCACATGTAATGCATTTATCAACATATAATAATATACTGCTGTGCCCAAATGCTCAGTTCAGTCGAGTACTTTTGCAGATATGCCCAATCTGTAACACAGTTTACCAATTTTCAAGTCATCAGCATACAGACTGTATATCACCTCAGATGAAAAAGATATATCTAAAAGATACAAACAAACTAAACAAGTAAGGACCTAGGACAGAGCCCTGTAGGACACCCTGGTTCTAACCTAGAATATCACCTGCCCAATTGCTGTATGAGACTTGCCATGTCCTATTTGTAAGCCACACAGCTACCATCTTATCAAGTTTACATTAATACCTACATGTTCCAATTTATTCATTAGTGTTTTGTGCATAACCCAATCAAATGCTGAAGTTAAGTCTATGTAAATTACATCACAGCATGTTTTTATTTAGAGCTGTTATTATATTGTGAGAGAACATCATGTTAAAGGTGGCTATAGATCTATTTTCAACATATGCATGCTGATATATGGCTTTAACTCCCCACTTTTCCAATTCTGAAAATAAGTTTTCTAAAATAGCATTCTCCATTATTTTTCCATAACAATAAAGTAAACTTATGAGACCATTTAGGTATTGTTGGAAAACTACTGAACTAGGTGTAAATCCCTACTTAACTCACTGGATTGCTGAGTGGCTTACAGATAGGACCCCAGAAGTCATAATTGGTGAGACCACCTCCACCAAGAGTCTTGTCAACAGAGGAGTACCCCAGGGCTCCATGTTAGGTCTGCTCCTGTCTGGCATCTACTTCTCAGAAGTGAAGGCTAAAGTCAAAGGTCTCTGGCTCCCCGGAATTGCAGATGACTGTAAATTTGAAGCTATCATAGATTCCAACATGACTCTAACATCCACAAGGGAGGTATCTCCCAAGAAATCTCTAATTTTAGGCCAATAGCCATTATGTCACCTTGCTCTAAACTACTTGAAAAATGTATACATAAACAAACTCTACAATACCTAACACAGGAAAACCTACTTACACCCACTCAGCATGGTTTCCGTCCAAAGCACTGTACAACCACTGCCCTTATCTCCTTTATTAATGCTATTTCACTGGCTCGTGATAATAACAAACTGGTGTCCTGTTTATTTCTAGACCTTTCTAAAGCCTTTGATACCATCTCTCACTCTCTACTTCTGGCTAAACTGACTTCTTGGTTTTCTAGCTATCTCTCTGATAGATTACAATCAGTGAAATGACTCGCTGTACTCTCTACCCCCCCTGTAAAAAAAATTGGAATTTCCCTAGGATCCATATTGGGTCCTTTGCTATTTAATATCTTCACCAATTTACTCTATACCTCTTGCTTTCAGTCATCGCTTGTACAATATGCAGATGATTCTACTGTGATCACTATCTCTGACTCTCCCTCTGGTCTTAACTCTACTACTTAGGAAGCCTTTACATCAGTGGAAACCTGGCTCACCAACAACCAATTAATTCTGAATCCCAAAAAATAGAAGCTTTTACTTTTCCTCCCTAAATCTCTTAACCATCTACAAACTAATTTCTCTATACTGTCTCTAAATAAGACTCCAATAGTACCTGAAGCTAGCACCAAACTCCTAGGCATCAGCATGGATGATCAAGTTAAATTCAACTTGCACATAAATAACTGTATTAGGAAGACTCATTAAAAACTAGGCCTTTTATACAGAAACAGAAAGTTTCTCACTTCCAAAGCCAAAGTAACTCTATCCCATACTTATCTCCTACCCAGTCTACTATATGGTTCACAAATATTCACAATCTAAACACTAGTCTCCTAACAAAACCTAACTCAACATTCAACAAGGTAGCCATATTCTCTGCCCAACATACCTATAAAACCCATCACTGTGTCTCACTTCAGCAACTAAACTGGCTGGAACTTCCTAACCGGCTTCTTTTTTCTCAGCTCCAGATTATACACTCTATATTATACTAACCATACTACTGCCCTAACTTATCCTCCTATGTATCCCACTACTCTCCAACTAGATCACTTCGAAGCTCTGATCAAGACCTACTACTTATCTATAAACCTAGGACTAATATGGAAAGCAAATTATACAACTATCATCCTACCATTGCATAGAACAGATTATCATATTAGATTACTAAATCAACCAAAACAAGTCAACGCAGCTGCTAAAGAACACTTAAAAACTCTTTTGTCTTGCCTCTGTTTATACCCAACATAAAATAATCCCCATCCTTAAATCTGCCTAGTAATTAAACACTACTCCAATCTTTTATCCTCCACTCTCCACCTTTTACACTTTTCTACCTTCCCTAATTTGCCTATCAGTCCCATTTAACTTATATGTATCATCCTTTAGTCAAACTCTTCTCTTTTCTAAATTCTTCCTCCATACTGCCACCTGAAACAAATAATGTTTTAAATTGAACTATTACTTTATGACTGTATGTTTATATCTCTTCTTCATACACCCTGCATACTATTATGACATGCAAAATATAATAATCTAATGTTGTTTATACCATATATTAGCTTCTATGAATATATTTTCTGTAATTTGTTTTTGTGCATTTGCATCTGTAATTTTTCATTTTTAACTGTACCATATAATATGTTTCGGAACTTTTCTCCCCAGGCCTTCACCGAAAAAGGGCTATTTTTTAGCTTAGTCAGACTTTCCCAGTCAACAAATGTAAAATAAAATAAAAATAATTAAAAACATACTACCAGAGGGTCTAATACAGACAAATGACTGGTAAGAAATGTATTATAGTACCCTTTGAGAAATCAGCCACCCAAGATAATTGCTACATCAATAAAACTTTCCTAAGATTTGACTCAGTAGTTAGGGATCTGGAAACATATGTAGACAGTAATCTGGCCTTCATCCAACACATAGTCAAGATAATAAAAAAGTCATTTTGTCACCCTCCTTATAAGCAAGATTATGGTATTCAGGTCCAAGAAAGTTATAGTACCACTCAACTCAGCCCTTAGCAGACCTATCACTGAGTAGAATGCCCCTTTTGGCATGGGGGCATGTACCTAACCAGACACTTGCAACAGAGGGAACACCTAGACAGGTTCTTGACCAGGAGAATCCAGGGTATGAATATCCTGTCCTACACAGATCACTATAAGGCCATATCTCTGTATTCAGTCTCCTATAGGTTACTGAGAGGCAATCTTTCCTTGGCATGTAAGGCATCCTCAATCCATTTCTGATAGATCCTTTTGCACTTCTGCAAAGCAAACACCACCATAAACAGTAGATCCAAAGACCTGAACATTGCCTGCAATAGAAATAGAACGCCCTGAATCGACCGATATTTGTCTCAAAGGAGATGGCTTCCGTTGCCCATCCTTTACTAGAGACAATAGGTCTCATGGGGGGTTGATTAATATATTTATGAACTTTGGGTAGGACATAAATAACAGGAATGGTCGGATATTCTATCTGAAAATAATCAAATAGCTCCTCTGATATTTGTTTAGTAATCAACAAATCAAATCTATAAACAGATACTCTGTCTATTATACCTTTTATTTGTCTCTCATTGATTTGAACATAGGTTTCAGTATCATTTAAAAATTCCATAATTTTCTCATAATAAAATACTTTATTCATTACAACAATATTGCCCCCCTTGTCAGCAGGCCTTATCTCAATACTGTGAGATTCTCTTAGTTGTGTTAAAGCTTCAGTTTCTGATTTATTCAAATTATGAAACATAGATGGAAGATTTTTAGCATAAATTGCTGTAATTTCATTCTCACAAATATTAATAAAAGTTTCAACAGTTGGGTGTATTTTTGGAACATATACACTAGGTTGTTTAAACTTTTTTTTCAGTTCTATAAGTTCTAGTATTTTTAAAAACAGTTTTCAATGTCAAAGTACAAGAAAATAGTTTCAGTTCTTTTAATACATCTATTAATACTGTGTTTTGTGCTGGAATGAAATTTAAACCCCTGTTCAAAAGAGAAGTTTGTGCATCAGTCAGACAAAGGCTAGATAGATTAATTACCAAGTCTTTTGGTTTCTGCTTCTGGTTGTCATTATGTTGGAAGCATTTCCCCATTCCTTCTGTTGTTGCATTCTTCCTCTCCGTTTTTTGCTGCTCGATCTGTCTCTTATAGGTAATGCCTTTTTTAATACAAAAGGAAGAATGGAAGTTTGCATGGCTTCTCTCTGTTCCAAAAAAACTGACGAATTTAAATTAGTTTCATTTTCCACAGTTCTAATGGTGGAAGTCAGTGAAGAGGTTTTGTTCATGGCTTCGCCATTTTCAGTAGTGGGCAGTTCTATATATCCATGTCTGGCATTGACAACAGTAGTTTCACCAAAGTCTTTATTTTAATAAACAGTACCATTTAGATCGAGTGTTCCAGAGACACTCGGTGTATTAGTTCTCTCTGAGGTCTCAGTATTAAAAGGCATTCTCCTGGGTCATGAGAAGACTTCCTTACATTGGAAGTCATTAAGATCACGTTGCAACTTTTTCATCTTAGTATTCTGAAGTCTCTTATCATAGCCTTGTATATTATCGGCTAATTCATCTAATTTACTTCCTATTACCTCTGCAGGGAAGTTGTTTACCAGCTTCCCTTGTAGCTTTTTTATCTCATCTGCTAATCCCTTTTCATGAGGTTTAAAAAATTCAATAAGCAGATGTATATAGTCATAACTAAGCTGCAAGTTCACATTTTGCCATTTCTGAAGTAAATCAGGATATGTTTCTCCGTATGTTGGCATATTTAATACTCTGAGACCTCTTGGTACTATCTTATATTTTAATGATGCCTCTAAGTGAAATCTTTGCCACTGTAACCTTTTAAAATTATACATCTTGTTCTCCAAGTCTCTATATGATTCTGTACATTTTTTATGAGTATCATTATCTATTTTTTGTCATTGTCGCTTTGAGGTGTAAACTGGGTGTTAATCCAGGCTTCTGAACTTTTTTCTGTCATTTGAAGTGTATAATAGAGTTGGTAGTAGGTGGGTTCTGGCTTTGGCAGCTCTTGAGCAGTCTGTTAAAAAATGTCGGTTTCTCTAAATGGTGCACATTTTTTTTGTGGACTTTTTTCATCATTTGTGATATATGCAAGTCAAATCTTAGCTTATTGTCTACAATGACTCCTAGTGGTTTGGTAGATGGTTCAGGTGTAATTATGTTTTTGTTATTGGCTGTGATGTGGAACTGTGGGAGGGAATCTAGTGGTCTGGCAGGTTCAAAGATCATAAGTTATGTTTTTTGGGGGTTAAGAATAAGTTGCAAGTTAGCCAGCCACATTGCAATTTCTGTAAAGGCCTGTTATTTTTGTCCTGAAATTATTGCACGGTAGGAGATGCACATATTAATGTTGAATCATCCACATATTGAATAATGGTAGCAAGTGAGGTGGCTGAGTTGAGGTTATTAGTAAAAATACTGAATACAAGAGGGCCAAATATGGATACCTGTGGGACCCCATGGGAATTAAGTGTGGAGAGGTTATATTGCCACTGATGACCTGTTAATTAACTACGGAACCATGACACACATGAAGGGTGTATCTTTAGGTAGGAGAGAACAGTTAGAAGTTTGTTGTGCGAGACTGTGACAAAGGCTTTAGACATGTCCAAAAAAACTGATGAGACTATGTTTCCCTCATTCCTGTATTGGTTTATGGTGTTGGTAAAGCTAAGCAGAGCTGTGGTTGTACTATGGGATGGTCTAAATCCATGTTGGGGAGATGGTAAGTAAGTTATTGGATGTGAGATATCTCATAAGTTGGGAATGTATACATTTCTCATGGAGTTTTAAAAGTGAGGATAGGATAGCTATGGGGCAATAATTAATTAATTCAGTTGATTTACCACATTTATGTAGGGGATAATATAAAAATGTTTCCATATGATAGGGATATAGTTTTCAGAAATTGAGCAGTTAATTAGTATTGATATGGGATAAGATATAGCCTTGGCTACAATTTTTAGGAACTTTGCTAGTAAGTTACCAGCTGCAGTTGTAGTTGGTTTAAAATTTTTAGGAGTTTTTCCTATGGTTTTGGTGGATGGGTTGAAATGAGAAGTAAGTATTATTATTGTTATTTAGATTGTTAGTTATTTGTGGGTTATTTGGGTTATCTTTGGTAAGTGCAAGAATGCTTCCTGCAAAGTAATTGTTAAAACTGTTCAGCAGTGATTTCTGAGTCATTTGGTAAGGAGGGGGAGGGGGTTGTGGTTTGTCCAGGATTGGGTATGTTTTTGATTGTAGCACAGAATTTTTGTGGATTATTTTGATACTTAATTTCCATGTTAGTATAATAGTTCTTCTTGTCTAGCTTGATTTAGTGTTTAACTTTGTTCCTCAGTTGTTGATAAGTTCTACGGTCAGGTAGAGTTTTGCTAATATACCAAATGATAAAGAAGACCACAATAAAAATCCAAAAGCAAGCACAAACAATTTCTCCTGAAGTAAATTGCCAAAATCCACTGATTAAAGTCACAAGGCGCTACTGGAATCCCAATATCAGTTTTGCCAATATGCCAGGAAATCCAGGCCTTGACCCTTTGCTTAAGGAGGATTTTTGCTTCAGTAGTAAGCCATGGGGCAGAATTTGCTTTGACACGAACTGTTCTAGAGGGTACCATACTGTTGAGTATATTGAGAAAAGTATTATTAAAATGTTCAACTGCTGCATGTAAGGGTAAAATCTTCAGTGGGCTCCAGTTACAATGTTTTAGAGTGTACATTAGTTCCTGTGGTTTAAATGTTATTATTACGGATTTGATGATATATAGTGTGCTTAGTAGGGTTAATGTGTTGCCTGAGTAGGTAGGTAGGTATGTGATCACTGATGTTGTCTGACAAACAGCCAGCATTTTGATAATGGGAGGGTTTATTTGTTAGGGTCCAGTTGAGAATGGAGTGCTTGTTAGATTTGTTTATCTTTTCTGGTAGGGAACTGGATAATTTGTGAAAAGCCATAGAGGTTAATGTGGTTGTTAGGGTTGTTAGCGTTACAGGTAAACCAGGCAGTATTAAGATCACCCATGATAATAGTTTATTGTGATGTTATTAGATAGACATTGAAAGATGTATTCAGTGGTGAAAATATTATTGCCTGGTGGGATGTAAATGGCTACTATAGTTATGCTCTTGTTAGCATTAATTTGTAATTTGGCAAGTAGCAGGTCAGTTTTATTAGGGGCAGATATTTGTAGATTTATAGGTGTCACACACAGGCTGTTTTTGAAAAGTATAGCTGCTCCTCTTTTATCATTTCTGTCTACTCAAAGTACATTATACCCTGAAGGTGTAATTTCCTTGTCTGAGATATGGGGTTTAAGCCAGGTCTCTGTTAGGATGGGTATTTCTGGGGAATAATGTGATAGGATAGCCTCTAGTTCATGAACTTTGTTAACCAGACTTCTAACATTTAAGTTTAGAAACAATAAGTCAGTGTTTATGTGAGGTATATTAAGTATATGTCGTGTTTGAGAAGCGGATAAAGTAAGGATGTTAGGTCCAGGATTTGGGTGTATGTCCTCACTCGTAAGCAGTTTTTTGGCAATATTTGCTATTTGCTATTGTTTTGATATGACTACATATATGTTTGTGGTATCTAAATGTGATATTTTTGAAGGTATTTTGGGTGGTGGTACTTAAGTATTATTTTGGTCTAGGACGGTGGTGTTGAAGATGCCGGGGATGTTAGAACGTTTGTTGATTGCTTTAGTGTAGGAGAGTTAATAGTTACCTTTTGGTTACATTGTGGAAGGGTTAGGTGGGTAGTGGTAGGATGTACAGTGTGTGACTAAGGAGAAAGATAGAAGTATTAAGATGTGTTGGGTTAGTATGAACATGTTTAGACAATCTTTGAGATATGGCATTTTTAACTGAGTGGGGGAAGCGCTAAGTAGTATTAGTTTGTTTGGCAATGGAGGAAGTATTAGTGAATGAGAACAGCAGGATAATAAAAAAAAGGAAGGTGGGGTAAGAAAGGGACCAGAAAATAATGTAACAATCATAGGGGCAGTACAGAGTATCTAAAAGGTTATAGACTAGGAAGTAGTGTTGTAATTAGCTAGGGTTAAAGATAGGAAAATGGATAAGTTTGTACAGTTTTAATATTTTGTAAACAACTTACAGTATCTCAGCAACCACTCAAGTTACGCACAAACTGTCAGTATTTTATTCATCTATATAATGCTCAAAATACTCTGGGGAAAAAGTGGGTTGGGTTATGTGGCTAGTTTTATAAAGACCCCAATGGTCGTTAGCCTAGTATAAACCTGTGAACCTTTGAACCTACGTATGACCCTAGGTTGTCTTATTCCCCGGTTTACTATCATATGTTTGAATCGAACTCCGTCGACTGCACTTTTGTCGAACACGGAAATTCGAAAACGGTAATGTCGAACACCAAAAGCCAACTTAGGAATGGTTTTAATATAGGTTGAGATAGGTGTTCACTGTTATTGCTGAACTACAAACATCTCCCCTATCTCGACCCATGTTAAAACTGTTCCTTGGTTGACTTTTGGTGTTCGACATTACCGTTTTCGAATTTCTGTGTTCGACAAAAGTGCAGCTGATGGAGTTCGATTCGAACATATGATAGTAAACCTATTCCCCTTTCCCTTAAATATAGATTTAGCAAGGGCATGTCTCCAATCTTAAGGAATTTTTCCATACTTAAATGACTGTGAGTAATGGATATAATGGTATTGTAAGTTAATGATGAAGTATTCTCAGGTCATTATTACTAATTCTGTCTCCTCCCTGTGCTTTGTTTGTGTCCAGTTAGCACAGTTCTTTCTCAATGTAATCTAATTTAATTTCAGTATCTGAAGTTATCTGGATGTTACTTGAACAATTTATCACCACCCTTTGTGGAGCCAAACTGCTTTGCATAAGATTTTATAAGTATATCTGTTGTGTTTGAGAATACATTTTAGAATCTACTCACAATTTATCAGTTTCAATGTCTTTACTCCTATTACATCTTATGTATCTATAAAATTGTTTCCTATTATGCTCATTGTCTTTATATAAAATTTCTTCACATTGTTCTTGATCTTGTCTCATAATATGTTTAATTTGTCTGTCCATCTTGTTTATTTCAGTTTTCAGTTATAGTTCAACCTCATTTCCATTTCTTATATTTTTTGTCTGTTATCTTAATTAAGTACCTTGTTGCTATGGAAATATATCTTCCTGACCTTAGCTGTGCCAATATCCTGATATTAAGCATTTTTTTTTTGCATTCAGACAATTTCTTTTTCAAAACTTGCAACATTCCTTCTGCAGTTTTTTTTCCACTGGAAGCATCTCTCCATTTAGTTTTAAATAGTGACTGTATTGCTTCCATACAGTCTGTTATTCTTCTTATGTGCATTGGTGTAGATTTCAGTTTGCCAGAATTATTGAGCATTTTTTTAACCTTTATAATCCCATGATTACTTCATATGAATGGTGGTAAAGCTTGACAAAAAGTAACAGTCACTTCCTTAGGAACACAAACAAAGGCCAGTATGTTCATTTCTGTAGTAGTTTTTTTTTTTTTTTTTTTTTTTTTTTTTTAGCAATTTTATGTATGACTCATATCAATTTTCTCATCTCAGCTTCATACTAATTCACAGATTCAGTAAGCATCCCTGAACGACAATCAAACTTTTATCTTTGTACAATCTCACTAGTATGAAGACTAACATCATTTTAACAAGTTTAGCTGCACATAACTTTTTCAGTCAGTTTCACATGACCATGGAGATTTGCAATGGCATATCATATTCTATTATTTTACAGAATTCATTCCACAGCAATTACAATATATACATTTTTACATAATTTGCTGTCATCATAGATGATAGTTCCTGTAAGGCATGGAAATCCTTAAAAAAATTGTAATCATTATTGCCAAAACTTTCTGTTATGCATTAAAAATAAGTCAAAGCATTTAACGATTCAGCTATAGTAATACATGATACAAACTCCATAGCAACAGTACCTTGAACAATTTTATCAAAGTTAGCAGGAATAAACTGATCTGTTGAAGATGCAGAATTCTAGTGTATAAAAGACAAACCTCAATATCTTAAACATGTGCAGCACCTGATGGCCTTTTTCAATATTGCAAGCATTATACTGTAACATGTTAAATATATTTATGTAATTCTACATGCGGTGGAGAGTGGATGGTATGGCAACTGTGTTAGAACTAATGGGGTTTGAATCCCATACTGCCAACCACAGGTCACACTAGATATTTGAGACTCAGTGGACACTGTCCTTGAACCTGCTCTACTGTCTCTCATAGGTCTGATGGCCAAGACATTGATGTGTTGGGTCATACCATTTGGTGCCCAGCAGATTAAAGTAAAAAAAGTGCACACAAAGTTTTCCCCGAGAATCAGCAGAAACATTCTTGCATTTTATCACACTGTTATTGCAGAAGTAAGTTATAGCTTTTTCAAGTCTATTTTTTCTTCTATATTACATCAATGAACATATATGGATGCAATTTTCCTGCCATTAATAAGATATCTTATAAAAGCAATTTCACAGTGCAGGCGTTGTTATACATTTTACCTACTACTTACAAATCCATTACAGTCCAAATTAAAAACAAAATAATAAAGTACAGACATTTCATTTTAAAGTTAATTTCTGTACCCTAGTATGATTCCGCGGTGGTGCAGCGGTAGCATTGTTGCCTCACAGCAAGAGGTTTTCCCGTTTGATTCTTGGCTGGAGTGCAGGGAGTGCCTTCTGTGTGGAGTCTGCATGTCCTCCCCACGGTTGGGTGGGTGTTCAAAAGAAATGCGTAAATGGGCATGCCTTTGTTGAAGGTTGAACGTCGAGCTGGCACCTCAGCATTCATGAAAATCTACTGCCAATCATTAGCAGACTGGAGTTCCACTGTGGCGAACCCTAACCGGGAAAAGCTGAAAGATCTCTACCCTAGTATCACAGAGAGACCCATGAACTACCACATAGACAGCAATCTACTTAACACCGAATGCGTGATAAGAGACCTTGGGATCCAGGTGGACAGTAGTCTCTCCTTTGATAGTCACATCACCACAGTAGTCAGGAAGTCCTTCTACGTGGCACACCTCATCATAAAAGGGTTCTCATCCAGGAAAAAATAGGTCATTTTTCCCCTCTACTCGACACTCATTAGACCCATTATAGAGTACAATGCCCCTTTTGCAATGTACCTCACAAGACATCTGCAGCTGCTGGAAAGGCCACAGAAGTACCTCACAAAGAGGATTACTGGCTTCAAACAAATGTCCTACACTGACCACCTCAAAAAACTCCAGCTTTACTCCGTAGCATATCACCTACTCTGAGGTGATCTCTGCCTAACATATAAAGCTATGTCAAACCCAGAGCTGTTGGACATGCTACACCTAAAGAAATCCCAATCCCTCCAAGCTACATGCTCTAGGGGCCTAAACCTTGTCACCACAATAAACAGGACATGCTGGAGGGATATATTCCTATCCCAGAGACTTCCCATACTCTGGAACAGGCTACCCATCTATGTCAAGCAAAGTTCTTCATTAGCACTCTTCAAGAAAAATCTTGATGAGTGGATGGGAAATAGGAAATACACCCCGGGGATCACTTCTGTGTCTCTGCTCGACAGTGGCACAGGAAAATAACTTTCTTGGGTGGCATAAGCCAGTGAACCTTGTTGGCTATGCTTACGTAGGCCCTAGGGCCAATAGCCTAGTACCTACCTATGAACCTATTAACTTATGAATGAGTTTTTATCACAATGTATGTACCTGGTATGTATATTTTTAGGTGTGAAAAGTCTTCTTCAATGACTGTAGTGTCTGCCTTCTGTTATTCTACTGGTTTCAACTGGTATATCTCTGTTTACAAGTAGTTTACAATTTTACCCTACCAAAAGTTAAAATTAATTTAATAATAAAATTCTGTTTTATAATGTAAGAAGATAACTGTTTTTAGCTTTCTGAGTTATTTGGTCACTAATATGTGTTTCTGTCAAAGAAAAACAGCATAGACAGAGACTTTCATTTATAATATTTTTACTTGTGGTTCTGTATGACTATATGTTTATTGTGAACTATTACATTTGCCTAAATAAAAAAGAATATAACTTTTCTGCAGCACAAAAGCAGTAAAACTGGAAGAGAAAGATATTCAAAAACCAGCCTAATAAAACTCAGGAAAATATTGGCAGCCTAAATAAATGAAAACAAGACCTGTAAAGTATCTATAAATGTGAGAAGACAAACAAAAGCTGGAAAGTAGAAATACAAAGCAAAAATAAGAAACTTAATGTTGTGCTTAACTTCTTGTTCTGAAGAAAATTCTGAAAATTTACAACACAGAAATGGCACAATTAACGTGAATTGGAAAAAAAAAATGTTTCTGTCAAAAAAAAAAGCCCGGGAGGAACGCTTATCTATAAAGAAGGTGATTATCTTTAGGGTAATTTCTGCATTTCAGCATGAATAAATATTTTCTCACAAAAGGTGGAATACCTCAAAGAAAGAGTTTTATGTAGTTTCCCTCAAATATTTTCCAGGGTGTTAGTTCATTAGTCAGTCAGTTACTTAGTTAGTTGGCAAGGGGTCCAATTAGCCAGAGTCCATTTACTGTGGAGATACCAAATTAAATGTTACAGATAGACAAGGTTATTAAAAGAAGTTACAATATCATTAAAATTCTGCAGACATAGAAATTACATTCACATTTAGGAATGAACAGGAATACAGTGACAATGGCAAAAATATGTTGTGTGACACATGAAAAAATCAAATTCATAAGTACAATAATTTAATAGTGGAAACTATACTTGGGTACATGGGAAAGCCCATTTTTATCACTGGATAGGTGACTGGCATTCAACATGTTGAACCTAAATGACTATCAGCATTCTGTCATGGTAGCCAGACTAGGAAAAAATCAAAAAAAAGAGTAGAGTGCTTTTCTCAACTTTTCCCTCCTGCTTGAGTTTGTGCTATTTTGGACTTGGCATATAGTTCAGGGAATTGAGACTTGACATTGCAATGTTTTAAATGTTTTGCATTTGAATCATTAAATTCATGGTGAATTTGTTACATCTCTAGTGACGTATAATTTAAGCAAAAACAAGAGATATTAATAATGGATATTGATATATACAAAGATGCTTAGCTGTATGAACATGGAACTTGGCATTCTTTTTGATAATAAATACAAGAACAGCAAAGCAGTAATAATCCATATATATATATATATATGTATAATATAGTCATGAATTTGTGCTATTGGGTGTATACAGTGTGTAGCAAATGCATTAACCTTAACCTTTACATTTTTCCTTGGTAAATGTAAACAAAACAAACTTTAATAAATAAAACACAGCAAGTAACAGTAAAAGAAGGTATAGGATTCAGATGGCAAAAGTAGTTGTGAAACTGGTGTAGCTGGTCAACAGAGTAGAAATGATCTACTAGAACAAGGCAGAAAAGATCACTGTACAATACACTTGTGGGACATCCCATCATTTACTGGCTAGAATATAGCTTTCCTCTTACTGATGGAGCTATAGCAGTGCTGTAACAGCCATTGACTTCAAAGAGCTTCTTCACTGCATCTTGTTTTTACATTGGCATGAATCACCAATGCAAAACTCTGATGTGTGGTGGCACTGTGAGCATGACTCACTTTTTGGATTTGGGAATAGGCCCACACCAGTGCACACTAAAATACATCACTTCAGGGCTAACAGTGCCCTGGTTTATGGAATCAGACATGGGGCAACTCTTTGGTGTAGTGTATGCCTCCATATTAAACATATTTTGAAAATCTAGGGTATATCTCTCTGGATAAATACACCTTTTTATTTAAGACAAGGGTAAGGGTCACTTAAATGTTATTTTCAGTGCCTTTATCTTTGAAATCATGGGATTGATGCCATTTTTTTATTCTTTGAAATCAAAAACTGTATTATGCCTTTTTACCCATTCCCCTGATACATTTAGCCAAGGTCAAAAGGAATTTAATAGCTTTTCATACATATAAGCCAAGATAACTTGAGTCATCCAACATCTTCAGAGGAAATCATGTCCTGCTATTCCCCAGCCCCTTTAAAGGAACTGATTTTTGGCAAAACTTGTCAGTAATCCATTTAGGTCTCAAAGCTATAAATTCTCATGCTGATAGTATTTCTACCTGGGTTCTGAAACAGACAACTTTTTCATCTACAGTAGAATAACTCTTGAAAGAAACCATAATACCATTGGTGAATTAGTATCAGTATCAGTGCCAGTGGTGCAAGAGGTAGCACACTTGGCTTAGATGTTGGAAAATAAGAGGGCTGTGGGTTCTACTCCCACTCCAACTGATTAGATTGCTGATACTACAGTGCAGCACTCAGATGGGGGTGGGGGCTGCACTCATGAGTGTGTCACACTTTTTTTGAGATAGTAAGTCAAGATTCCATCTGCTTGAGTTGGTGGTAGCTCAGGTAGATGTAAATGATCCCACAGCACCTATCAAAAAGAGTAGGGGTTCTTTATTTAAAAAAATATGTACAATAATATTTGCAACCTTACATATTTACCAATGTAAACAGTATACACATTTCAGTTCCTTTATGTTATTATCATACAGTCTTAGATATCTTACTATTCATTCTTATGTCATACCTTATTTGAACCCGCTTCTTCTTCCACAACCACAACCTAATTTTTCATAAAATTATTACTAGTCTCCATTTACCATTAAACATGATTTAATTTAGCCATTCATTCCAAATGGTGTACACAAAATAAAATAATATTTTATCTATTTTCATATTCCTTAATTTTATATCTATAATATCCATACAGAATCATATCCATATTTAATTAATTTACCTCCTTTATATTATCAAAGTAATTTTCTTTACACAATTTTCCCCACAATTTTGTAACTCATACATTGTAAAAAAACATTTTCAATAGTTTCTTCTTTACCACAAAATATAGAAACTCCTTCACGGATTTTTATATGGCATATTTCCATTTACTGATAATTTATTAATTGCTAATCTCCATAAAATAAATCTTGACATTATACTTGTTTATTACACCATGATGTTTGTACTCTTATAGGCTTTAACTTTGCCATTTACCAGCTCAGCCCAAGGATTAACTTAATAATATTGTATCATGATATTTTTATACCACGTCTCATTTTCTATTTTGTCAATTTTTTTTCCAAATAATATCTCATTATTTCATTTAAACATGCTTTTTCTCTAATGCTTTTTTTAGCATTTCCCAATGCTGCTAATATTTGGACTTTAGTATATTTACTACCAACTTTTCATTTGGATCATTTTTTCCAAAGCAATAGTTTATAATAATTCAAAGAAGCAGCATAAAACTGGGTTTATTAATCCTAAACCTCCATCTTGCTTGTCCATGAAAAGACTCCTCTTTATCTGGATTCAGTCTTGAACCCCGTATAAAAAAGTATTACTTGTAGTATTTCTCATCCATAGATTATTGGAAATATATAAACATTAGCTAAATATGCAGTCTTTCCCAGTAAAACTGATTTAATCAAATCAATATTTTTTGTTAAATGATAGCTTACACCTTTTCTAAAAACAACAAGGATCCTTTATTTCATCTAGTATCCTAGTCCATTGTTCCTCACTTACATTTCTACCCCCAAATCTTATTCCTAACACAGAGATTTCTTTCATTGAGAAAGATACTCCTGTTTGTACCATATCATCCAATCCTTTACATGTTGATTTAAGGTCATGTCTGTTATGTTTAATCGTTGATGTATATAACATATAACTTTTTCATCCAGACTTTGTTTTTTTTTTGTAATCAATATTACATCTGCACAAGTAAACATGACTGGAATTTTAATACCTTTAGTAGTATTATACTTAACTCTTGTGTGCAAATTTACATATCTGACTAATACATTCATAACTAATGCAAATAATATACTACTCAAAGAACATCCTTGACATATGCCATTATTTATATCTATTTCTTTGCTTAACAATCCAGTCACTAAAACTCTTACTTTATAACAGCATGCATTCTGTTTTTTTACTAATGTTATACTCTTCTATAATTGTCCACAAAGGTTCATGGTGTACCATATCAAAAGCTTTATTTAAATCTCTCATCATGATTTTTGTCTCATCTGTCCTGTTCATAATGCCATCCACAATTTCCCTTGCTATGAATAATAATTCCTATCCTTTTCCTTTAAATAAAATATGTTATCTTACATAATACTTTTCATTTTACTTTCCATTCTCTTCTGAACTATTTTCATAAAAAAATCTTATAATCTGTATTATTCATTACTATAGGTATCCATTTTTCAATTTTGTTTTTATTTTCATTTTCCATACAAATTTATGCCACTGCATAAATCTTTATACAAAAAATCATTTAACCACTCATTCATTACTTTAAAGACATATTTTGTTTCTGCCAATCCAAAAAAATTTAATAACATTGACATCCTATTCCATCTGAAAATAAAAGTAATTGTAAATTAGCATAGAAAAGTATATTATTCATATAAAGAAATTGGCTTTTCCAATTTCTTAATTTCTTGTTCTCTCAGTTTTTAATATGCCGTTCTCTTTTCACTTTTTCCATATCTTGAAACATTTATTATGATATTCATAATTTGTTCCCAAGATCTTACCTCTCCTGTATCATATTTCAGTTCTCTCATTATAATGAACTATGCTACTCAAGTAAGCTGATGCCTGTTCTATTTTACCTTGTAAAAAATATTTGCATATATAACAATTCTTTGTTTTTTTCTTGATTTTTTTCATAATATTTCCCTATTTTCCCTATTGCTCCTTTTCAACATTTTTAAAGCATCCATACATATTGTTTTATAATTTATTTTCTCCCTATTGCTCCTTTCCAAATTCTTTAAAAGCATCCAGACAAATTGTTTTACAATTTATTATCTCCATTTTTCTTGCATCTAACTGCAATTTTAAAACATTTCTTATAGTTTTCTTTTAAAGCTAGCCACCGCTCAGACCAGTTTTTATAACATACTTGAGTGGAAGTGTGATCTTTCCATAAACGCATACTTATTTTTTTCCATTTTCATTCCATAATTTCTCATTTATTACTTGTATTCATTTCCCAATCTAATATACCCCTTATTTTCTTGTATTTCTATCCAAAGGATGAATGATCTGAAAAGTCTGTTACAAGTGTCTTTCCCTTAGCTATATTTAAACCTTGTGATATAATAAAATAATCTGTTTCCATCTTATATATACCTTGACTACATGTCCACAAATTATTATTCTAAATCTTTAAATTGCTACATTTTATAACTTCAAACATTTTCTTATCATCTTTTCCTCTCTTCTTCTTTTTTCCTATCAAAACATAAAATCTCCTGTTAATATCATATTCAAATTAATTAATACATAATCCACAATTTTATTAAATGAATTTTCCCTTTCTTTACTTGTAACATAAACATATAAAACCATAGGTTCATAGGTAGGTACTAGGCTATTGGCCCTAGGGCCTATATAAGCTTAGACAAATGGTACCCTGGCTTTTGCCACCCAAGAAAATTATTTTCCTGTGCCCCTGCCAAGCAGAGCCACAGAAGTGCTCCCTGGGGTGAATTTCCTATCTCCCATCCAATCATCAATATTTTTCTTGAAGAGTGCTAATGAGGAGCTTTGTTTGATATAGATAGGTAGTTTGTTCCAGAATATGGGAAGTCTCTGGGACAGGAATCTATCCCTCCAGCATGTTCTGTTTATTGTGGTGACAAAGTTTAGCTCCCTAGAGTGTGTAGCTCAGAGGGATTGTGATTTCTTTAAGTGGAGCATGTCCAACAGCTCTGTGTTTGACATAGCTTTGTATGTTAGGCAGAGATCGCCTCTGAGTAGGCGACAGAGTAAAGCTGGAGTTTTTTGAGATGGTCTGCATAGGGCATCTGTTTGAGGCCGATAATCCTCTTTGTGAGGGATTTCTGAGGTCTTTCCAGTTGTTGTAGATGTCTTGTGAGGTACATACCAAAATAGGCATTGTTCTCTATAATGGGTCTAATGAGTGATGAGTAGAGGGGAACAATTACCTCTTTTTTCCTGGATGAGAAACCTTTTGCGATGAGGTGTGCCATGTAGAAGGATTTCCTGACTACGGTGGTGATGTGATTATCAAAGTAGAGACTACTGTCCACCTGTGTCCCAAGGTCTCTTATCACACTTTTGGTGTTAAGTAGACTACTGTCTATGTTCTAGTTCATGGGTACAGAGTTTTTTACCAAAAGGGATGACAATGCACTTTTTGTAATTGAGCTTGAGGCCATAGCTTGGACACCAGGCATCTGTCTCAGTGAGGCCCTTTTGTAGGATTGAAATGTTATAAATGTAACAAAATTAGGCATGCATGGATGGATTGTAACCTACAGAAAAAGGATGAAGAAAAAAAAGTGAGGACAGTATACAAAGAGAAGAAACAGTCCCAATAAAAGATAAAGAGGATATAAGAGAACACAAATAGGAGTTTTGATTATGGCTCCTAGTTTGCAGTCATCTGTGAAATTTGTTACCCAAAGACCTTCTGTGTTAGCCTGTACTTCAGAGAAGTAGATACCAAACAGGAGAGGACCCAGGACTGAACCCTGTGGTACTCCACTTGTCACTGGTCTGAAGTTGGATTTAGAATCTGCTACTTTCATAGTATGGGTTCCGTCAGTGAGCCAGTTGGCAACCCATCTTGTGACATAGGGATTTATACCTAGTTTAGTGAGTTTATCTATAATTCCAGAGTGGGGGATGCTGTCAAAAGCCTTGGCGAGATCTAGATAGGCTGTTTGAACCACCTTAGCCTCATCCACGGCTTTGGTGACCACTTGAAAGAAGTCTATCAGGTTTAGGAGACATGATCTGCCTTTTACAAACCCAAATTGGGTAGGGTCCAGAGTTTGGAGATTAACAATGTCATTGTTTATAAGTTCCATGATTATATATACCTGATTATGTCATCTGATATCTACAATAGTTAATATTCCCATCATTGCCAATCTTATGTTCAATAGTTTCACTGGCTTTCTACAAAATATACCTATTCCTGAACATAGTTACTTTTCTATATTCCATATTGTATTCCCCCTAAAGTTTCTTTGTTTGAAACCTCTCTTCTTGTGTAAAAAATTGTATATCCTCTGATATTATTACATCATCACACTTACTATACTGATTTATAATGCATTTATAATACCCATTCTTTTACTTATATTTTGATGCTATTAACATTTACTGAAAGTACAATAAAATTGTCATTATGTCTATGTTGTAGCTGACCAGAAATTATATAAACTTGAAGAACTTATCTCATTTGCATTATCCATTTACTTTCCTTTTCTCTTTTACAATTATCCCTTTAAACTTACTTTTTCTGTCTCTTAATCTTTTGCCAGTAGAATAATTTTTACCTTATACTATTTTCCAAGTGGTATCTTCCTGATCACTTATTTCAGAACCTTCATCTACATTGTCTTCCGTTTCATTTCCTTCTTTATCCTTCTCTTTACTGTTACACTATTTGTGTTCTCCTGTATCTTCTTTATCTTTTATTGGGACTGTTTCTTCTCTTTGTATACTGTCCTCACTTTTTTTTCTTCATCCTTTTTCTGTAGGTTACAATCCATCCATACATGCCTAATTTTGTTACATTTATAACATTTCAATTCACACTTTTTTACATCAAGACCTGTTTCCCCACAAAAATAACATTTATCCTCATCACAAGTGCTTTTCAAATGATTGTGTTTTCCACAGAAAAAGCATGTTTTCATTTGTCCCCAGTATTTTACTACACCTCTGTTACCTTCTACATTTATCATACTAGGGACATGACCAAGTTTTCTATTTCCATTTTTAATACAATATGACAGTCCCATCCCCAAGTAAATAATCCTCGGTCATCATATACTTTGCTAATGTCCATGACTTCTTTACAAAGGTTGCTTAAATGTTTCTTTAAAGTCTCTTTTACAACTTCAGTTCAAAATTTAACATGTAGTTTATTTTTTGTTTCTCTATGAAATTCTTTAACCACATAAGAATTCTATGAATTACAGTTCTCTTTCTACTCATATTCCCTCGCCCCCAAAAAAGTTTCCAGAACAGAACCAGTCTCAAAAAAGTCACAAAAAGTTTCTTTATGAATAAGAATAAAACCTATTACCTCCTGAGTCTTCACTCCCAGTGGGACCATTAAATTATCCTAAATATCATACCTGTCTATTTCTTTTTCTTGCTTTATCTGAATTCTTACCACAAATGTACATCAATTGTCGACATTTCCTCTCCTCTGTTTGTCTCTCATCACTTTCACTGCAATTTCTTTAACAGTCTAGATATATGATTACTTTGCCTGGTGATCTCCTTTTAAAATACCTTCCAATTCATCTGATTTAAATGTACCCATACTTTCACCTTGAGAAACATCTTTTCTACTCTCAAGCTTGCTCTACATCAACAATTCACCAACAATATCACCCCACAACCCTCTCAACTGGAGGGATGTAATAACACATCCATCATTGTGTTGCACATTTGCTTCTGATAAAACAAACAAATTCCGCTGAAGCCGCTCTTCAGAATCTGGTACAGCTTTAAACACTGCACCAGCATTCATCTTGGAATTTCTTGAGTGCTGTTCTCCCAGCCGCCACTGTGCTAGGAATGGAGCAAGCACTTTCCTAATGAATAGGGAAAGTTCTCCAATGCCCTTGCCAATTTACCCTAGTAGAAGAAATACCACCTCAGGTCACTAGACTAGTAGGACTAATCCAATGAACAAAGGGTAAATGAATAATCACCTCTAACTACATTTTTGAGGTCTCTTCCCTGAGGTAATTAGGTCTAAAATTCTACCAGGATGAATTAATGTTGAATTACCCAAACCACTTTTGTAAAACAGGCTTTGTCTTTTTCTAAGATTCAGATATTTGCAATTCTTCAAATGTTTTTCCAGTCCATGGTTCGCATGATTAAAATGTTTGAAAAATTAACTTTGCATTTAATGCATCCTAAGCATTCAGTGTTACCAGTCAGCAATGTGTATTTCATGACCACAAAGTTGACTTTTTATATATTTCAACCAAAATTTTTAATGAACTTAAATTTATGCTAGTATGTACAAGCACGGCATCTATGAGGAAAAATACAGGCAGTTAAAATAATAAGAAGGAGAAATGATAACCAAGCAAAGCACCTCAGCTGGGAAGTGCAGTTTATTTCTAATGTAACCGACAAATATTACAAGTAATCATCTTGTTTATATACTGTCTTGAAAGATGTAGTCCTGCCTCCTTAGGCATACACAGAGTCCTAATCCGGTCATGCAGTTATTTTCAAAAGTGCTGCTAAGACAGGTTATTTTTATAAAAAGTACAGATGCAAGCATTTCCTGCTTAACTTCATCATATTTTCTTACTTATATAACCTTTCTAATAAGAAAGACTATTTATTGTTGCTACAGCTTTAGTTATATTTACTGTTGAATGATTCAGACTTAATACAAGTTTAAAACTTACAAAGTAATACAAAAGCTTAATAAAAATCTTCATATAAAATCTGCAGCATGTACTGTATATGCAAGGCACAATATCTGCTCCTGTCCTTCATTCTATAGATAATGTATGAAATAGAATAATATACGTTTTCTTATTCTTTGATGTTTGTAGCATATATGTACATTTTGTAGAATATGCATTTTAGATTTCCTTTTATTCTGTACACATATAGTTTAAGAATGTTTTGATGGAAATGGAAAATTACTGATGAGTGCATGTTTATGAAAGTTCTAATAGAAGAGCCATTCCCTGCTGTTACAATACATCAGTGTGTGTCAGTGTGTGACCTTTGTTCTAGTCTGCTATGACCTTTTCATGCTATTTTTAGTCTAAAAGCAGGCTGAGCTAGCAGTTCTATGAACCACTGCAAAGACTTATATAGCTGGTTTACATCTGATTATTAGAGGAATTATTTTCAATATAAATATCTATTCATACTGATAATTATGCTTTGAGTAAGAGAACAATTTGGCATTATACCTAAGAACTATCTTAACTGATGCCCTTTTAGCCAAGCATAGCACTTCCTTGTAGCTTTTTATTATTTTTATTAATTTCTGTCATGTTCTCAGTCACTGATATTCATATGAAAGATTTTTCACATATGTTGCTCAAGGAAGATTTTGTAAGCTGGTGTCTCAAAATCATTTGAGATCCTAGTGCTATAACGGTTCCTCTTGAACAGACATGAGAAATCATATCTGTTGATTTTATTCAGTGGATATCATCAAGCTTCATTGCTTCAGAGTACTTCATAAATCATACAATATCTTGGACCTGATGCACTTGGTCCATTGTCAAAACCTGTACTGCTTGTCATCTTACACATTCAATTCCACATTTGATGACAACAATTATTAGGCTTATACATCCTAAAATGACAACTGTGACCAGTATAAGCTACATTCTTTTTCCACCCCATCCAGTAATAGAACCACTAAGCCAAGAGAACTATGTTCTTTTTTCTATTTGTGCCTTTTGAGCAATTTCCTCAATTAGCTTGAAGTGGCTCCTGATTTCAGCTTCACTATTAGGAATATCAGCACACCATTCCTCTCCTGCTAGTGCACAAGTACCTCCTTTACTAGCAAGAACAAATCTAATGCCATGTAGTTCTGTAGAACTACAGTTCTCATGTCAGTCATTTCTATGGTGACTTCATCTATTGCCTCAAATGTGGCATTACTTAATTCCTCTAATAGACCTGCCAATTTTCTAATTTCACAAATAGCTTTTCCTGCTCCATAAAATGGGAAGACTGTTGCTCCAGCAAGGACATCCATTTTTTTCTATGTTAATATGTCTTTTCAATCTAACATTTCTAATATTATAATTAGGCAATGTTATAGTATGTCTAATGGATGAAATTACATATCCCAAGTAACACAATACATTCCAATATACTCAGGAAGCCATTTGTAGACTCTTTTACCACATATGTAATATATGCCGGCTCAAACTGGAAACATCCATGTAACCCAATATTTAGTCTTAGCTCTATTAAATGTCCAGCAAGTTGTATTACTAAAACATTGTTCACTGGTATTTCAGGTAGCATAGATGATACTACAAGAACTTTTCCCAATAAATGGGTGATTAGTTTTTCCTTTTCCTCGTAAACAAACATCAGCAATCACATTTGCATGGACAAGTCTCAAGAAAGGGTGTGCCTTTGGGATAGAGTCATTTCTTGGAACCCAGTCTTGATCTGTGAGGTTCAACATTTCCAGAAGAGTAAATGGAATAGGTCATAATGGAATTCTGCTCTTCGCATCTTGCGGTATCTCAGCACATAACCAACACTGTTTGGCATTAAAAGATTCTGATTACAATTGCAGTGATATGGTAAAGGTATTGAAGTTCACCTTTCTTTGTGTTGGGAGTAAAAACCCATCAGGATCACTATTAATATCAGGATTTTCATGATTCAATCTTTTCTTCTTAAATTTACCTGTAAGAGAAAAGAATCATATTCTTATTAGTTTTATCTGGTATTGTGTCTCTTTATATCAGTTATTACATTCATAATTAATTTAATTTTCTGCCCTCCATTTTAATCTTTTAACATGATCTTTATGAATCCAACCATTTTTTGTTGCTGATTTTTATATGGCTGGACTTGAACAATACCAAATAACCCCAGTTCGGTAACAATGCAGGGTCCTATCCATTTTGAATCCCATTTACTTGTGTTTCCAAACTGGTGAACCATTACAAGATCTCCTTTTTCCAAGTGTACCTCCCTTGATTCCTAAATCTCAGTTTGCTTACAAAGTTCTAATTTATGGACTTGTCCAGCTTCCCATTCTCTCCGTTTTACCCATCTGATTTGGTCTTGGAGCTGGTCCCACAATTTTGTTTCTTCTAATGGTATTCCATAAGGGATTTCTCCTCCTTGTAAATTCCTAGGTCGACCTGTCATTAATTCATCTGGAGTTAACCTGCGTCCTTGAGGAGAATTTTGCATTGTAATCAAAATGTTGGGTAAATGTTTCACCCAATGATTCCCATACTCAGAAATCATTTTCTTTAATCCTTCCTTCAGAGTTCTGCTAGCTTTTTCTACTTTTCCAGAACTCTGAGGATGGTAAGGAGTATGAAGCCTTTGCTTGATTCCTCAAGTTTTGCACATCTGCTTTGTTATCTTTCAGTAAAGTGAGTCCCCTTGTCACTATGTATTTCTTGGGTATTCCCCATGTTGGAATGATCCTTTCACTTATTACTCTACCTACTGAGCTGGCATCTTCTTTTTTTGTTGGATGAGCTTTCACCCATCTAGTATATTCATCTATTAGGGTAAGTAGGAATCTCCTCCTGGTGCTGTTGGAAGAGGTCCTACAAAGGCCATTTGTACACTTTTTCAGGGTCCCAATGCTTGTGGGAGTCTATATTGTTTTCTCCTATTTCATTTTCCAACATTATGCATGGCACATGTGACACATCTATTTATATGGTTTTGAATGTCTGTTGTCATACCTTCCCATTTAAATGTTGAAATAACAATTTGTTGTAGTCTTTCTCTTCCTGGATGACCTAGGAAATTATGATAATAGGTCAGCAACATTTTTCCTTTTTCAGGCTCAATTGTCTGTACTCTGTGTAAAGGACCTTTTTTGAATTCTCCTGGTACCGACCAAAGTTCTGGAAACTTAATCCATTTCCATTCACTCCCTTGTATGAATTCAAATTCCTCTATTTTATCTTTTTTGATGGTGCTTGGCTGTCCTCTTAGAAGTTTTACTTAAGTAGTGGGACTTCTAAATTATACATGAATTGTATTTTATACTTTATCAAGCTGATCCCAATGAATGAGTATGTTTTTCTGTGGACCAGGAGTTTCAAAATGATTGTATGCAGTTTGGATCAAGACTAGGCAGGCAAACACTTTATGCATCCACTGCCCTTGTATTATGAGATCCTCTGCAGTCATTCTAATACTAGTTACTTAGTGAAGACCATGTTTATAATGTTGCTGACACCCAGGGCCATGGATAGAATTTCAGACTGAGTTTTTACTACTCAGTCATGCAAGATTCAGCAAAGAGAAAAATACTTACTTATCTAAAAGCACAAGACTGTGAAGCCTTGGTTCTTTGAGCTACTGAACCCATTACTACATCCTACACACATTGTTTTGCATTTTACTTCACTGTCTAGAAGAATTAATGAACATGGAAACATGAGGCCACTTTCTAATAACTAAGCGGGAGCCATGCTTGATAACCAATGTGAGGCCATACAATTTGTATGGGTGCAAAACACACACACAAACACACATACAGGAACATATAGGTGATGTAGCTTTTATAAATCCTGATATGTAACTATTTGTTGTTGGATTCTGCCTATATGGGGAGGAAAAGCATCATAAAGTAAAGACAGTGGTACATGACTGATTTACTTTATCTGAACATATGTGTGGACAAGTGATGAATTATTGACATTGATTGAGACTCTCCCGGAAACCGGAGGAAAGCAGATGAACATCTTGACTAGTAGGTGGTACAAATATGGGATTATGTATGATTATTTGGATGTCTGGAGAATAAAGCATGGGAAAATGTAAACACATGGGTATGATAAGGGTAATAGCAGTCACAGCAGCTTTACCACAGAAGGCAGTTGTGATCAAGAATAAAGCTTACTTCTCTCTTAAACATTATAGCCCACTCTAACCTACTATATCCAGGTCCCCTGTACTTACCCTTCTGCAAGCAACACTCCACTGATAGATTCTCGATCTTCTCCTGCCCTCCTTGGTTCATCCCGCTCCGTTCGCCCTGTGGGCTCACTCCGCTCCCCTACCCTGCCCTCAAATACCACCCGCCCCCAGCACCACTACCTTTATTCCCCCATAACCACACCCACTGCCATTCTAGACCAATCAATCTCCAATACTCTGGAGGCACCCATTCCCTTTTCCCACCCATATCAACCTTCATTCACCTCTCCTAGATTATCCCACCTAGCCAATTAGTTTCCATTATTGTCTCAACACCCACTCCCAAACCACACCCCACCAATCCTTCACATAACTCTCCACTCCTTCAACACTATTTAGGGACTTACCAGCTCCTCTATACATAAAACTTTCTTGTATCCACATATAATTCAGTATCAACATAGCACCTCTAAGTAGCCCCATTTCATCATGCTTTCAAAACCCTAATTCATCTCCTTTTTACTACTACTACTTCTCAACTTATCCTATTTTTACTACCTCACCCAGCCCATTAATTCCTACCACTCACAATCCTTTCATGTAACCAACCATCTTACCTCCTCTCTCTCATACTCACACACCCCAATTACTTCCCATCTATATCCTTTAAAAAACCTTCTACTTTTTCCATATAAACTTATCACCTCTCATAAACATTCTACCCCCATAGTAACTAGTAAATCTTTCAGAATCATAATAGAACCCAATCTATTCCCTAAACTGTCCAATTACCTCTCTAACCCAATCCTATATCTGATTACCAGCCTATTATCGGGTGATATCCATCCTAACCCTGCCCCCCCCACTTCAACCACTACAGACAAGTCCATATTACTCACTTCTTTAAACTCCCAAAGTATAGTTAACAAAATCCCAAACCTCCATGCCTGGCTCATACATAATAAACCTGACATCCTATCCATCTCAGAAACATGGTTAAAACCCCATATAAAAGACTCTGAAATAATTCCACCAAACTATTCTATCATTAGAAAAGACAGGTCCCACAAAAAGGGGGAGGAGTAGCTCTCCTATACTCATCCTTCTTGTCAGTTACTCCCTATAACAAACCTATTCCACACTTTAATAATGCTGAACTACTCCTAACGCTACTTCAAGTTAACAAACACAAGAACATATGTATAGCTTCCCTCTACATCCCCCCAGGGGATAATATTTCTACACTTGATGACATCCTCTCCTGGCTCTCCAACAACATTAGCAATGAACAATAATCTTAGGAGACATGAATATTAATTGGGCCTCCATTCAGTCTCCTACAAACCCACTTAACATCAACCTCTACAATTTTTCACAGCTAATCAACTCTATAACACGCCCCTCAAAAAACCTCTCTAATGGCAGTATTCTAGACTGGATTTTAGTCTCTCATCCCCATTATTTCTCTGACAGTGGTACTCTTCCCGATCCCCTTAGTGACCACATACCCATCTTCACTCATCGACTCCCCTTACTCCTACATCTCACCCATAATTATATTACTATCCATAACCAAAAAAACTGTAACCCAACAACCTTTTCTAACTCTCTAAAAGCAATAAACTGGAATTGTCTAAAAAAATTATCTCTAGATAATGCAGTTGCCCACTTCAACTCAACATTCTTAAAACTTCTAGACTACCATGCTCCCTTAAGGACAAAGAGAATAAAAATTAAAACTGCCCCTTGGTTTACCAAAAACACACTAGCTACCATGCAGCACAGAGATAAAGTCTGGGCACACTACCAGAAAAATAGGACCCCCCCTCATCATAATGAATACAAAACACTTCGAAATAAAGTAAAAAAAGCTCATCATCTCTGATCGACAAAATTACTTCTCCATACTCCAAAACAATAATAAAACAAACCCTCAGAAATTCTGGAAAGGTATCTCTACTCTCCTTAACCCCAGCAAACCAGACATCCCCACCCCAGACCCTAATGCTCCTGATATAGACTTAGCTACCCAATTTAACTCTTTTTTCATTGAATCTATTTCCAAACTAACCTCATCATTCTCTAACATCACCACATTCTCCAATTCACCCCCATCCTCCTCCACCAACAATCTACCCTGCACTGCAACCACTCCCTCATTCTCATCCACTAACTATCTACCATCCACCTCTTCTCCTACTCTCATTTCCTCCTCATCTTCATCACCCCCTAATACCCCCTCTTCCCACTCCCCTCTATTCTCATTAAAACCTATACCCACTTCTACTATAAAAAAACTCCTTCAGAAACTGAAGCCATGCACCAATGCCCCTGATAACATCCCTTCTTACTTTCTTAGCATAGCTGCTGAAGCAATTGCCTACCCCATTATCATTCTAATCAACCGCTCTATCCAAGAAAGTATAGTACCCCAAATCTGGAAAAAGGCCTTTATCATACCTTTACATAAAGGTGGCAACAATAACAATGTTACTAATTTCCGCCCCATCGCTATCCTGTCTCCCATCTCTAAACTCCTAGAAAAGTGTATCCAACTTCAACTCCTTCCACATCTCTTAGATAACCACCTACTAACTCCCACACAACATGGATTCAGACCAAGTCACAGCACTATGACAGCCCTCCTCTCCTTCCTTGAAACTGTAAATAAAGCCCGGGACTCTGGTCTTATTGTTTCTACCCTATTACGTGACCTCTCTAAGGCCTTTGACACTATCTCACACAGCCTGCTTTTAACTAAACTCTCAAAACTTAACCTATCTCCTTCCTCTTTGAACTGGTTCTCCAGCTACTTGTCCAGTAGATATCAAGCAGCAAAATGGAAAAAGGCCACCTCCTCATTTCTTAATACCCCAACTGGAGTTCCCCAAGGTTCTATACTGGGTCCTCTCCTCTTTAATATATTTATAAATGATTTCCGCAACTCTATCCCTTTCTCAAACATCATCCAATATGCAGATGATTCAACTATTATCTGCTCTACCACATATATCCCTAGACTCCTAAAGCTTACTCAAGATGCTTTTTCAACCACTGAGCAATGGATGAAAAGAAATCACCTAGCACTCAATGCCTCTAAAACCAAATTAATGGTATTTACCCCCTCCAAAATCACTTCTTTCGATATAAACACATTCTCTATTACTAGTCAAAATAACACACCTCTGGAACTGGTGTCAGAGACCAAGTTACTTGGGGTCCAAATTGATAGCCAGCTCAAATTCAACTCCCATTTACAACTAAATATCAAAAAAACCATCAAAAACTTGGTATGCTCTACCGACAAAATCATTACCTTACACCTGCAACTAAAATCACTCTCTCTACTTCCTTTCTTATCCCTTCCCTTCTCCATGGAGCTCCACTCCTAGCTAATCTACAATCCTTTCTGAAAACGCAACTGTCCTCCTGCTACAACAAAATTGCCAAGTTCGCTACCAGCCATAAGTCCTCCACCCACCACTGTTCCTCTCTACAAAAACTAAAATGGCTAGAACTACCCAATCATCTCACCTATACTCAACTAACTCTTGCACACAAGCTCATTTTCAACCCCTCCCTCTGTCCCTCCCTTTCTTCTGCCTTTAAAATGCACCTACCTGATAGAGTATTAAGGTCTAACAACCAAAATCTATTAGAAGTGTACAAACCAACTCGTCCCCCAGGCAAAAATCTTCTATCCTATGGTCTAGCACACCTCTGGAACTTTCTACCACCATCCATTCATACCACCTCTAACAGTTTCATTTTCAAAAAATCTCTTCCTTCACATCTAGTATCCCAGTGGGAATGCTCCTGCTCCCACCCCACATAACTAACGCTGGCAATTTCCATCTTCCTTTCTTTCCCCTGTTTACACCAGCAATTTTCCTTTATCATTTCTCCTAACTCATGCATTCTTGTCATTCCTATGCTATTTGCAAAGAATGCACTAGGCTGCACCTCTTAAGTGTCTGCTTCCTAATATGTAATGGCTTCTCAGTATTTACTTTACAATGTTCCTTTTGTTAGTCTGTATCATCTGTAAGTTTCATCACTAGTCTGTATTATTTGTAATGTTTGCTGTACTATTTGTAATTGTTTCCTTGAATCTATAACATTTGTATAATTATCATCCTAACCTATTGTGACCTAGATTGTTTTGGAGCTTTTCTCCCCAGGACTCCATTGAAAACGGGTTCATTTTGGCCCAATGGACTATCCTAGTAAACCAACTGCAAATAAATAAATAAAATAAATAAATACTACAAGGGTAAAAACTGAATATAGCAAGAAAGCTGAAATGTGGAATTAGATATTAAAAGTACATCAGTAACAAAACAGGTAAAATATTTAACTTCAACTGCTATGGATCTAGCCATGAGAAATGTTTTACAATTACAAAGTGATGTTTAGAGTCAACAACATGGGGAGTGGGAAAATACAAGAAGCCTGGAATTTGGAGAATACTATGAAATGCAGCAATGACACTGGACTGCTTTCAGAAGTAGTGGTTAGAATGAAGCCATGGCCTAGGTCATGCAAGGAAATGTCACTTTGCACTATGTTAAGCAAGACTGTTATTGCCAGACTACAGGAAAAGAGGTTTCCAAATGGTGCAAGCAGCATCTGTGGTTACAGCCTGATATAATCTAGGAAAGTCTGTCCATATTTCACCTGCAAATTATATGAGACCTACAGAGTCATGGGAGAATGTGCAGAAATATTATTCTGGACTGTTTATTAACAGAATAAATCACATGCTGTTTAGTTATTATAGATAATTTCACACAGCTGGTAGAAGTTTTGCCCAGTTAAGCTTCTGTATAGATTCACAGTGTGAGACAAATACTGTGGTGGAGAGTCTCAGAGAAGCCGGATTCAAATAAGGGGAGTGTGCAGAAATGTTATGATGATCATGATCTTTATAATCCCCACAGTTCAGGGTTATATACATTGAATCAGTCAAGCATTAAAAGAAGAGATAATAAAGGTAGTGAAAGACATTGAAAGTTGCTGGCCTAGTGCCCTGTCTCCATCCTGTTACACTAGTGAAGATTACAGAATCCTGCATAGCACAACAGAGTTAGTGCCATCTGAGCTGATAGCAAAAAAAACAAAAGCCACTAAATGTATATTGAGAATAGCAGGTAGACATGATAGGCAGATTCCTTTGTAAGCTAACTAGTACAAAATGTTTCACGTAAGTTTCAGTTGCCTAGGGGCTTGTGATGGAAAGCTAGACCATCAGTAATTGAGTGTCTAACAGCAGATCAAAAGCCATTTGCATGTTTCTGTTTCTAAAGCTGTTTATTATCACAGTCAGGGTTATATTCTGACTGGACTGTGTCAGATCTCATGCTGTTAGCGATTCTTCCATTTGGGCATGGGGCACAGATGGGAAGAAGTCAAGCTGCTGGTTACAGATCAAGCTATTTTCCACTAATCTTTTTGTATAACATTCTAAATTTCAACAGAATACAGACACTAAGGATTTCTGTCTCAGACATAGCTCCGAAAGACTGGACAATCATTGATTGTAGGGTTATGTGGGCTGAGTCCACACATGTGAAGGTGATATGGTAAATTATGTCACATTCCTAGTGGAAAATTAATTATGATAGTGAAAAATGTTAATGCAAACTGAAACATGGGCAGTGAGATCCTCCTTTCTGTCTTAATAATTTCTCTTCTTATATAGAAAATGTTATGAGAAATCCAATGTGAATTGCATCATGAAAATTATATGAAAAGATATAAAAATCTGTTTATGCTACTTCCTGTTTTGTGCAGATTACTGCTAACAAGAATATAATGTGCATATACATTACTAAACAGGGTTTTCATTCCAATTACATTTTAATGAAATGACAGGAACATGCTCAGCTGGCAGAAAAAATTGCTGTTAGAGGATGAGGTAAATAGAATGATGAATAAAAAATACTGGCAATATCAACAGGCATTATGTCACATACACATGTGCATACAGATATTTCAGGCAGTAATGCTCTTCTAGCCACGCAATGTATCAAAGCAGTTATTCCCATAAGTGTCCAGTTTGTTCTTATGATATGTAAACTGTTGATTGCCTTAATGTAATTTAGTATTTTATTCCTTGCATCAGCTATTATCTCAGAGAGCCAGTTAGCACACCTCTCATTCTTATATAATTTTCTACATAGGTTATCTGATATTTCTGTATTACTTTTTGATAAGCCCAAACATTCCTAGAGGTAGTTGTCTCTGAATGCTCAATATACCTGAAGAAGTTTTCTTTTTAAATGTCTACCTAAGACACTGTACAATTTCAGATAGTTTAGCCTTTCATAATAAGTTAAATTTTCACATGCATGGATGACCTGGGTATATTTCTGCTGCACTCTTTCCAATTTATTCATGCTTGTTTTCTTATAAGGTTTTGATGCTGTTATCCCATACTCATTCTTGGGTCCAATTTAACTAGCAAACAATGACTTTATAGTTTCTGATTTCCTGGACTTTATAAATCTTTTTATACAACCTGTAATTCTATAACTGTCATAAACCAAGTCATTGATATGAGTAGAAAGAAAAAAAAAAACATAGCTAGACCTACGCATATACCCAGGTCCTCAAATGAATCTACAGTTTCCATCACTGTGTACTGTATTACCTTTCAATCTCTGTCTCCCAAATCTCATATGCTAAGTTTTTGATGTACTTTTAAGTATATTATCCTCCTGGGCTGAAATGATCATTTTAATCAAGTTCTTTTTCAGACATTCCCTATCTGCAACACATGTAATCAGTTTACCCATTTTCGAGTCATCTACATACAGACTGTAGAACATTTCAACTGAAAAAGATAGATTCAAAAGATGCAACCTAAACAAGTATGGGCCTAGGACACAGCCCTGTGGGATACCCTGACTCTAACCTAGAATTTGACCTGTCCAATTACTGTATGATAGTTGCCTTATCCTATTCATAACCCATGCTGCTATCCATCATATCAAGGCTACATCAATGCCTAGTTGTTCTAATTTATTGATTGGTGTTTTGTGTATGATCTTATCAAATGCTAAAGTTAAGCCAATATAAATTAAAATATTTATTTATTTATTTATTTATTTATTTCCAGTTTGATTACCGGGGAAGTCCACTGGGCCAGAACATACCCATTTTCAGTGGAGGCCCGGGGAGAAAAGCTCCAAAAGCAAAGCAAATACAATCTAAGTTACATAGTGTAAAATATAGTAATAAAATATATACATTTGGAATAACATTACATTGAATACAGTTAGTAAAAAAGCAAATACACGCAGTATACTTCAAAAAACATCATTCAGGAAGGTAGATACAATAGATTTAGTAGTTTCCTTCAAGTAGCAGGTTTGACTGTATGAAAAGAAGGTGTAAGGTTACATGCTATTTACAATATACAAATACAGCACAATTTGTATTTTATAGTTGCTACATTATTGTTAAAAAATGTCATATTACAGGAGGTTATAGATTTATTTTCAACATATACATGCTGATATACAGTTTCAATTCCTAACCTTTACAATTCTGACAATAATTTATTTAAAACATTTTCCATAATTTTTCCATAACATGAAAAAACTTATGGGTCTGTATGACTCTGGGTTAGCCCTATTTCCCTTTTCCTTAATGGTAGGTTTAACCAGTGCATGTCTCCACTCTTGAGGAATCTCCCTATACTTAAATGATCGTGCGAATAACAGATATAATGGTACTGTAAGTTTGCACTGAAGTATTCTCAGATCATTATTATTAATTCAGACTCCTACTTTTGCTTTGTATGGGTCCATTTTGCATACATTTTTTCAATCTAATCTAATTTAATTTCCGTATCTGAACTTGCCTGGATGTTACTAAGACAATGTATTGCCCCTTTATGGAGCCAAATTGCTTTGCATCTGATGTTGTAAATATATATATATATATAATTTGTTTTGTTGGACAATACATTTTAGAATCTATACACAGTATATTAGTTTATATGTCTTTACACATACCACATTTCATGTATTTATAAAATGGTTTCCTATTATGCTCAATAGCTTTATTTAATTTTTTTCAAATTTTCTTGACCTTTTCTGATTAATTTATCTGACCAGCTTGTTTATTTCAATCAAACTTAAAGTTTGACCTGTTTTCTATTTTTTATATTTTTGTCTCACACATTTATCAAGTAAATTGTTGCATTTATTAGTTGGACTGCATTTGACTTTGTTGTTAGATGCATTCTTGTTAGCAAACCATCCTTCAGATTCCTGACCTTGTATGCCTTAATCCTGATGTTAAACATTTTTTTAATTTTTTTTTTTTTTGCATTAAACAATTTCTTTTTCAAAGCTTTCCACATTTCTACTGCAGTATTTAACTGAACGCATAATTCTAATTAGTTTTAAATCTTGAATGCTTTGCTTCCATATAGTCTGTTATTAATCATCTGCATTGGTTTAGATTTCAATTTGGTAGAATTATCTAGCAGCAATTTAACATTTATAACACAACAATTGCCGCACATCAATGGTGGCAAAATTTGACATGAAGTTACAGTCATTTCATTAGGAACATAAACAATGCCTAGTACGTTCTGTTCTCCTATTAGTTTTTATAATCTGAAACAATTGTTAATCCTGAACATAAGTTATAAATAATTTCCTCAGTAATGTTGGTGAATCCATATTATTCCAGCCTATTTCTGGTACATTCAAGTCCCCACCCACTATTATTTTTTCCCTCCAGTGTTTCATGGAAGGGATGTATAAATTCTTCTAGGTCATCAGCACTTGACTTAGGTTGTATATATTCCAACAATTGTTATATGATCCAGAGTCATCTTTATTGTCACAGTTAAAAATATTGTGCTACCCAAACATCTGTTCTTGAACATAGAGCTAGAAATGCAAGATTACATTAATTTAGCACACTAGCAAAAGGTTGTTCATGGGCTGGCTGACCACTCAATATATTTGGCACCGACTTTTGATTGAAAATGCAACTGATTCAGTGCAATTAATGATTTATTTAATTTGCCTGCACTTATTAAAACTTGTCTGTATCATTAATACACAAATACAATTTCCAGAGTCATATTTTATTATTGTTTTTTGTTTGTTTCCACTTTTGCATGAATTCCACTTTTGCATGAAAGATATTTTGCTAACAAGAATGCATCTAACAACAAATTAAAATGCAGTCCAACTAATAAATGGAATACTGCAGACTTGAATTTCTGTAAAATGAAATCCATTTAATGAGATTATTTGTTCTATCAACATCATTTTGTTTTTCTTTGTTTTGGTTTGTAAAATAACTCAGAATTTGACAAATTACAGACACTAGTTCACTCTAAATCACTATTTCCAATTAGTATTTTATGAAACATAATGACTCATAAGGGATTTACAACAGAAGTGAAATCATCCAACTTAGTAAATTAAGCCTAACAACCAGGCCGTCCTGTCTGTTGTTCATTTATATTAGAAATGTACTGCAAGCTACAATTTAAAAATTTGAAACCAACTAAATGTTTGACATGTTAAAACACTTCCTGTATTGGGCTACTGACAGTTGCATGATGTTATGTAACCACAGTGAAAAGTTTTCCAAAAGAACCTTGGTTGATGCGCAAGTATATATTCAACCGGATCTACTACTTTGCACCGAAAGCACATTTCACTGAAAACCAAATTAGTGTGCACTTTTCACTGAAAGCACAATTCACCGAAAATACATTTCTCCGAAGCACATTTCACCGAAAGTGATATATGGCCTTTCCCCCACTGTAGTGTGACCCTGGAGTTAGTATATATAGTAAGGGGGGTGTGGGGGGCACCACCCCCCACATTTGGGGTGTGTGGGGGGCGTAACCCCCCACATATTTTATGTATATATTATTGTCAGAGAACAGTAATATATTGCAATTACATATATCAATGTATATAATTGAAAATATTCAAAATATGTGGGGGGCTATGTCCCCCACTAAATGGGGTGGTGCCCCTTACTATATATACTAACTCCAGGGTCGCACTACAGTGGGGAAAAGGCCATATATCACTTTCAGTGAAATGTGTTTCGGTGAAATGTGTTTTCGGTGAATTGTGCTTTCAGTGAAAAGTGCGCGGTGAAATGTGTTTCAGTGAAATGTGCTTTTGGTGAAAAGTAGTAGATCCATTCAACCACAAGCATATTACTTTTAGTAATATTGTAGGAAAATAATATAGGATTTCAATGACACAGACTATGCTGAATAAGCTTATGAATAGTGAAAGTAAGTAAAAAGACCTTTGTATTTTGCTATTCTTCTTTACTTATCCATGGTAGACTGTGTGGCAAAGAGATGGGAATAAATGCAAGTTATTGATCAACTATGAGGAGATTTTGTTAATCAAAACTAGGATGAATGGAATGTTTGAGTATCTTCTAAATACATGTCACTGTTGAGCTAGGCGCATAATACTTGATAAACATTAATATAAGTCTACAGCTCATTCAGTAGCACAAATTTAAAATCTGTTATTCTGTAACCAGACAAAGGTAATGTATAGTCATCTCGTGCCCCTGGGGTTCTTCCCATAGATGAGTTGAGGAACATATGAAAAAACCCACTCTTCTGCATGATGCAACTATTACACACTGATTGCTACAACTGTAACAAGCAGCATGCTGCGGTTACTATCACTGCAGTATCAATATTCATTTATGAACGAATCACTTCTTGTACTTTACCACCAGCACCATCACAACCTGTCTATCATATCCTTTAACAGCTTGTACCTTATACCGCCATCCTCTTAATCTCTCCTAATTCTGGTTCTAGTAATGCACCTGTTCCACCTTAACTAGTAGTTAAATCTAATATACTTTTTGGAAGGGTTAATTAAATATTATATGTTGTCTTCTGAGTAGTTAGCTCCATTTGTGCTCTCTGATCCCTACTTTGGCATACAATATCAGAATTTGTATGTTGGTAACACTAAGTTATAAATTGTTATGTTTGATGAATGCTTAAAATTTCATTTCATCCATTATTGCACAGTTAGAATTGCTATAGTCACTGACCAACAGTCAACCCCCACAAAATGTCATAGATTTAGATAGACCAGTTACGGAAATGCATCCTTCATATCATGATAGATTTTAGTGAGGTCAGTTTATCTGTATTCCCAACAGTCTCGCTATGTTTTAGCATTTGACGGAAAAGCAAAATGTAGAAAAATTTGAAAAAATTGACTTGGTTACATTTACTGTAAGAAGCTCCAATATGAATTAGGAACCATAACATAATTTGCAGTAACACAATTTATTTGTTTCTCTATCCTAATGAATGAGACCATACTTACACTTCCTACCTTTCATTCCCACAAAAACTCACCATCAGCTACTACACTCCATTCACCTATCATCCACAAATCACCAAATCTCACACACAGATTCCAACAAACCTTCACACCCCTACACTATACAACCTTATACACCTTAAACTAAACTCAATACTACTTTTCACCATACTTAACACATATAACTAACTATCAGATTCATATCTCATCCAAAATATTAACTTATCCACCAACCCTCGCTCACATACACCAGTCATAACATCACCCTCCTTTCATTTCACCTGAAATTTACCCTCTAAATCCCTACAACCTTTTCAGCTACAAATATGTAAAAACTAATCTGAAAGCAATATACTTACACCTTGAAAACAGGTACAAGTTTAAATGGTACTTTAGTCTCTTTCACTTCACGACTTACCTAAAACTCAGTGGTGACATCCATCCAAACCCTGACCCTGTTACTATCTCAGAGACGGTATCAATATCCTCCTCCAACACCACCCCCATGTCCCTCAATCCTAGTTGCAAACAAATTTGACCTAATACTATTTAAATATTAACCACAGAAGCATTTGCAATAAATTCCAAGAATTACATGTTTGTTTGTCTTTTGGGCCTTTCCCGGTTAGGGGTCGCCACAGCAGAACTCCGGTCTGCTAATGACTGGCAGGAGATTTTTATGGTGCCGAGTTGCCAGCCCGACACCCAACCTTCAACGAAGGCACTCCCATTCACATGTCTTTCGGAGGCCACTCGACCACGGGGAGGACATGCAGACTCCACACAGAAGGCACTCCAGCCGAGAATCGAACAGGAGAACCTCTTGCTGTGAGGCAATTTTACTCACCAAATATAGCTATAGTCACTGATACCTAGCTAAAACCACATATAAAATAAAATAAAATGAAATGCTAACACTAGGATTTAACACTTTCAGACAAGACACACAAAACAAATGAGGTGGAGGAATACAAATTATATACAAAAAACATGTAGAACGTTACCTCTATCCACATCCTCTACCCATTTTAACAAAGCAGAATATCTTATAACAAATCTCACCCAACAACAGAAAGGAATCTGCATTATTGGACTGTAAATCCCACAAGACAAAATTTAAGCACTACAGAACACCTTCTACAATGTCTTTCTGACAATATACCCTGCAAAACCATTATAATGGCTGACTTCAACATAAACTGGGATTCAAATGATTCAAGCATCCCACTGATGAATCTGTTGGATTCTCACAATTGATAAAAGATGCTACAAGAGTACAAAAGTGCACAGATAAGGAATCCTCCTTAGATTGTTTGCTTACAAATAAACCAAATAATACAAACTATTCTGGCTGCCTAACTGACAATATCAGTGAGCACCTAACTACTTATGCTGCCAGAAGCCATCTAAATATATGCAAACAGACAACATATAAACAGGTATGCAACATAAAGAACTTTATATAAACAACTTCATATCCACACTCAGACTTTGCAACTGGAATATCCTAAAAAGCATGTCACAAGGTGATACCGCAATCCATTTTAATAATACTTTCCTAAACATCCTAAACAGCCATGCACCACCCAGAAAAAAGAGAACAGGTGAAACCCAGCAGCCTGGTTAACAAAAGAAACTAAGGCAAGTACTTCATCAAAGGGACAAAGTATGGAAATTATGGTATCAAAACAAAAACCCAAGCTATCAGCACTTTAGACGCTTAAGAAACCTTGCAAACAAATTAATAACTAATGACAAAAAATACTATTTCTCCTACCTTCAAATATCATACCAAAACAATCCCAAGTTATTCTGGTCTTCCATGAACAAACTTCTACACTCTGGCCAAGCACAACTCCCTCACCAACAACTAATAACAACACAGACAATATAGCAACCTAGTTCAAGCCCCACTTTATAAACACTATATTCTCTTACTAAGCAAAACTCTTCCACCATCCTCACCATCCCAACCTCATCTAAGAACAACACCATAACCTTATTTTTTTCCATTCAGTTCCAACTGGCACAATAAGAAAATATTTACAAAACATCAAACCAACAAACTGAGCAGTTGGTAACCTGACAAAATAATACATATAACTCAATGTTAATGTTCTAGCCTTCCTGTCTTTATATTAATGAATCAATCCATAAGAGAAAACCATATCCCAACTACCTGAAAGAAATCATTTATAATATCACTCCATAAAGGAGGAAATTCAGCTGACCTATCCAAACCTCTGTCAAAATTCTATAGAAATGTATCCGCTCCCAACCCCTCAAACATTTTATTGACTATAATCCCCTATCCATGACCCGACATGGTTTCTGCCCCAGTCATAGCACAGCAACTGGTCCTCTTAGCTTCACCAATATTATCAACCAAAATAGAAATAATAGCAATCTAGTATTGGCACTTTTCTTGAATGTGTCAAAAGTCTTTGTTACAATTTCTCACTAAAAACTTCTTACTAAACTCTCCTATCTAGGTCTCATTCAACTCTTACCTGGTTTCATTGATTTTGTACAAATAGATAACAATCAGAAAAATGGAAACGTGTTCTACCCCTTCTTACCAACCACTGTCTGAGTTCCACAAGGCTTAATCCTGGCCACTACTATTTTGCATATTGGTCAGCACACTCCATATTACCACTAAACAAGCAAGCATAGTTCAGCATACAGATGATGCAGCCCACATCTGCTCTGCTCTGCCCCAACACTAAAAATCATCCAGAAATCACCCAAGAATTCTTCTCATCTGTTGAATTTTGGCTAAGAACCGCAGACCTACTCCTAAATTCAGAAAAAGATCAAACTTGTGCTTTTTATACCAAAACAAATTAAAAATGATCAAAACACAAATTCCATATTGTGTCATCTGACAATCCAATAATACCAACTGTGACAGAAGCCACACTACTTGGAGTACTCATAGATGACACACTTAAATATGACCAAACTATTCTCCAAACTATCATTAAATAAATAAACACATAAGAAATTAAGTTCCCTATGTATATCAAAGTAATATCTTATAGTATCTACATGAAAATCCATAGCCACCACCTACCCTCTCCCATTTCTCTTATATGCATCCCCTATCTTCACAAATTTTAATATTACCCTGAAGTACAAACTTTAAACACGCTATAATAAACTAGTTAAGTCTGCTGTGAACTCACCCAACAAAATCCATCGCTGCTCAGCCCTGAAGGACTTAAACTAGCTGGAACTCCCTAACCAGCTAACCTACTCTCAAATCACTAGAGCCCGCAAACATATCTATAAACCAGATAGCTTCCTTCTCTAAGGAAAAACATACTGTAATCATACAGCAGTAGCAGAACACAACACTCCAATAATAAATCTTTCCTAGATATAAGTAAATACAAGATCTCTACAAGAAATGCACTCTGCTCTTACTACATTACAAAACTATGGAACTCCATTCCACTACTGCTAAAACTTATAGAAAATGACAAATGATTTAAAAGCCTACTAAAACAGCATCTACAACACACCTGCTCTGCTATTGCTCTACAGCTAGTTCATTCTTATCAAAGTACACTTTTAAGCAACATGTAGCAAAACCCTATCTTCTTCTTAGCTCATCACATGATGTGCTTAGTGCAATGTCCTTTCTTTCCTACTGTAAACCATCACTAGTTTTTATTTATTTGATCTCTGTTCCTAATTTCTATTTAATTCCTGTCTGATCTAGTTTTTTCTTCTCATTGTTTCACCACTTTATAACTACAAAGGTAAATGTAAATGTATTTTTTCCATTTGTTTTACAGATTTTCTTGACACATCCTAATGTAATTGCAATATTATTATTCTTACTGTTGCCTTTTTCTCTCCCTACAGATGCATAATATATCAGGCAAGTTCTTTATCCTTAATTATATGTACACTAACTATTATGTATATTTGCATTTTATAAAAAAAAATCTAGATGCAATTAGAAGCCAATAATGGATATAAACAGCCTGTAAAAGTTTCATCTCCCAAGCCCCTACTTACACTTATCAAGGCTACCAGAACTTGTCAGAAATTTTGGATGAGTGGCTAGGCTTAAAAGTGCCCTAGCTGTCTTTAGCCTAGTACACATCTATAAACCTAATAACCAAACAAAATGTGGAGAACACAGACCATAAAACTGGGAACTAGTAACTGAAAAAATGGTCTGCATGCACCGGAAAGCAATAAATAATTTATTGCACAGATAAATACAAGCGCTTTCACCCGGCTGTAGTGCTGGGCTTTTTCAAGTAAAACAAACATGTACAAACACAGACCAGTATAAATACTCTTTCCTTTAAAAAAAAAAAAAAAAAAAAAAAAGGCGCCAAAAATCCCTTAAAGGGACATTTACATTCATTGCTCTAAAAATAAAACTGCATAGCAAAATGCAAAACACAAAATATATGAAAAGTATATAAAACATATAAATACATGTGTTTAAAATATTGCACTATTCTCCATTCATAAAGTACATTAATACAGAATATTTAAACACATATTGTGGTTGCCCAATAAGAACAATGTGAATTTATGCGGGTGGCTAAAATCTTTTTGCTTTTTTAATTAGATGAGGTTTTGATTGAAATATGATCATTAATCCCTGGGTAACTGGTTGCATTCAATTTAATCTGCCAGTAGGTCTCCCTACAACACAACCAGTTTTCCCAGTCCCCTCCCCTAGGGTCAATTACTACATGTTCCAAAATTCCAAACCTAAAACCATTGTGTGTGGTTTCAGCTTGCAGGTGCCTGTAAAGTGCATTGTTCACACTTTTCTTTCTAATACTGTAGAAGTGTTCATATATTATTTTACTTAGCACCCTCTCAGATTTACCTGCATAAAAATGGGGCAGTCCCTGCAAACAGCTAAGTAAACAATACCCCTAGTCTGACAATTACCCCTCACAAAAGTGATTCTACTGTTCATGTTATTTTCTAAAATAATTTGCTCTTTGTCGATGATGTATCTACAATAAGGGCACCTGCCACATTTCTTGGTCCCTACCCCTGAATCTTTAGTGACTACCTGATTGTTTGTTTCAAACAATTTCTTCAAATTGACCCCCGTTTTGTACACAAAGCAGGGCGAACTACCTACTCTGTCCACAATTTCTTGATTGTATTTTAACATATTCCAGTTAGATTCTACAATCCTTCTAACTTCACCAGAGAAACTATTGTACTGTACCACCAGTGCTCTCCCAAAGTTGTTTTCAGCTTCATTTTTTATTTTTGTTTTTGTTTTTGAAAGATGTTGGATATTACCCAACAAAGGGACATATTTATCACCCCATCCATTAATAATTTCCAAGCCTGTTTTAACAATCAATTCTTCTGGATAACCTCTGTCCCTAAACAAATCTGAAATCAATCTAATCTCAGATAAAAGGTCACATCTTTCTGAGGTCATTCTGGCCGCCCTGACCATCTGACCCTTTAATATACTTATTTTTTGCTTCCATGGGTGTGCACTCCAGTATGGAAGATATGAATTGCTAAAGGTATCCTTACAATATATTTTAGATTTTAACTTACCCTCAAATTTCTCTATCCTAACATCCAAATAATCCATTTTGTTGGAATCCATTTTGTAAGTGAACCTCAGAAATTCTGTAGTAGAATTTAAATAATTTATAAAAGGGACCACAAGTTCCACAGGACCTTTTCATATGACAAAAATGTCATCCAGGAAACATCTGTAAAGTTTGATGTATTTCCAAAATTCCGAACTAAAAACATAACTAATTTCCCCATTTCAGCAGTACCAAATTGGCATAGATGGGGCACATGCTTCCCCCATAGCTACACCCTTGATCTGTTTAAATGTCTCCCTTTCAAAATAAATAAAATTGTGTTCCAATACTACTCTCATAAGTTCCACCAGAGTATCTACATCAACCTTACAGGTGGACCGTTTCTCACCCAAAAGTTCCATAAACATGTCTAACCCTTCTTCTACTGGAATACAGGAAAAAAGGTCAACTACGTCAATGGTCAAAAAATGATCCTCACAATTAACCGTAGTATAATTCAAACTATCCAAAAAATCCCAGGAGTCTTTCAATAAATGTTCATGGTCTTTTATTAAATGTTTTAAGGAAAAGTCCAAGAAAGTAGCTATAGGGTAAGTTTTGGATTCCTCACCAGCTACCATGGGCCTATAAGGGGGGTCTGTAGTGCTTTTATGAATCTTCGGAATGCCAAAAAAATGCTATCCTAGGTTTTTTATTCTGCAAGATCCCACCTACCTTGGGATCTAAACTATTGTCTAGTAAAAGGTCTTCAATAATCATGCCAATTTTCCTGTAGGAAATATTGATCTCGTTAATAGAAACTGGAACATAGGTACTATTATCGTACAGCATCTCTAGTATTTTACTTGAATAATCTTAAGGCATTCACTAGTACGACCGCTCCCCCGTTGTCTGGTTTCATAATTCAAATTCCTTTGTCCTGACACAATTCATCTAAAATTTCTTTATTTGGTAAATAACCAATTTTTTTCTTTCTTTTTTTGTCCATACTCAGTTGGTAAATGTCAGAAGTGCATGCAGCTTCAAATACCTGTAAGGCTGGGTGAAATGTGGATTATATGTACTTGTCTGTTTGAAATTCTCATTCCTAACAGTAGATGGTTGTTCAAAGATAAGTGAAAAGTAAATTTTTCTAACAAAATATTTCAGTTCAAGGATAGCATCACTAACATCTAAACCCCTAGTAGAGACAAATTTAAAACCTTTTATGAACAGGTGGAAGTGTTCTGGTTTAATTTCAATCCCACATAGGTTAAAAACTTAAAGCCCTTATAGGTTAACGTTACCCCGTCTTCATCAACTGTTATACTTTCTCTTTCTTCTTGGTTTTTCCTTGATTTTTTCCTTTCCCCTTCCCTGTAGAAAAATCCTGGTCATTACCTTCTTCATCATCCACATCCCCCCACCACCAATGGGACTATAAGATCCAAACCTATTTTTGGATCTAAAGGGTTGGGAGTCCTGACCTCCAGGCAGGGGCCATTCAAGTTGCTCCCCTCAGTAGGGTTCTGGATGTTGTCCCCTACCAGAAATTCGTTAACTGCTCCCATTGAGGGGGCATAATGGATCCCTCTATTGTCACCCATGTTCACTTGACCCATAGTATTTCTATTTCTAAAAAGCCTACCCATGAAAAGGTAGGCTTTGTTGTCTCTATATTGTTTTAAATCTCTAAATAATTTCTTTTGTTTACGTTTACAAATTTCTTCACATTTCCTATCCACCCTAATAAAACAATGTTCATACACATCACAATAATGCTCAAATAACAAATCTTGCTTAATAGCTTGGTTTAATTTCTCAGCATCCTTCAATAAAAATTCAACTTTTTGCCTAGAATATTTCAACATTAAATTTAACATTTTAAATCCACATTCATCAAAAATCTGATTAAAAGCTTTTATCATGTCCATGTCATATGAAAAACCTTCCGGGTATTTGCACACTCTCAAACCCTGTGGTACAATATGTTTTTTCAAACATTCCTCTAAATACAAAATATCCAAATTTACACTTTTAATTTTAAATAACTTGTTTTCTAAGTCTCTAATTCCCTCTTTCAATGAACTCATTGTTGCAGTCAATTTGGCACTATTTGCGCCATAAATCAAATCACAATTTTATGAAAACAAGTTATTGTTACATTTAAAAGCATGGACCCATTCGTTTAACTTAAAGTTGTGTCCATTGAATGAAGTACCAGATCTCCCTTGAGCTGCCAAGGAAGAAGAAATGGAGTTTGAAACAGTACCTTGACTGAACGCTCCGTTCCTACGCTGATGGGGTGAGTTCACTACCCCATTTGTCTCCTCATGTTGGAAACACACATGATTCCTGCCATTAGTTCCTTCATTTGGTGAAAGCAAGCCTTCGCCCCTCATTTCACCATCTCTGTTGTTTATGCCTGCAAATAATGACTGGCTCCATGCTCAACACTGGGAAGGCAAAATGAAGTCATGTAGGGTACAGTCTCTCGTACCATGCCCACTTCCTTCCTTGTAATAAGTCCCAAGGTCCACTGCCATTGAGTGTGCCTGACCACAAGGGAAAGTCTGTCCAGATTGAGAGATTAACTTAATCAGACAGGTGAGGTCACCCTTTAGGCTGCTCATCTCATCGTTGAGGCTGGCAATGGCTGAAAATACCTCTTTCTGCTGCATCTGAATACTTGAGTGGTCCAACTGACCCAAAACTCCTTCATCATCACTGTTGTTGATGCCAACATTAAGGTTAACAGAGGCTATTCCATGGTGACCGCTTCCACACTAAAAACCAAATAGCCAAACAAAACGTGGAGAACACAGACCATAAAACTGGTAACTAGTAACTGAAAAAATAGTCTGGATGCACCGGAAAGCAATAAGTAATTTATTCCACAGATAAATACAAGCACTTTCACCTGGCCGTAGTGCTGGGCTTTTTCAAGTAAAACAAACACGTACAAACACAGACCAGTATAAATACTCTTTTTGGCGCCTTTTTTTAAGGGAAAGAGTATTTCTACTGGTCTGTGTTTGTACGTGTTTGTTTTACTTGAAAAAGCCCAGCACTACTGCTGGGTGAAAGCACTTGTATTTATCTGTGGAATAAATTATATATTGCTTTCCGGTGCATCCAGACCATTTTTTCAGTTACACATCTATAAACCTATAATACTATTTACCATTTCATTAAAATGAAAAACATACTAAAAATGTCTATGGATGTAAATGTTGGAGCTTATGAATACAGATGTGGAACTTTCCTCCCCAGGCCTCTGCTGAAAAAGGATATTTTTTTATCCCAATTAGACTTTACTGGTAAACAAACATAGATAAATAAATAAATTAATAAATAAACTGAAACATTTTCATTTCCCTCCTACCTTTAGAGATCACTCAACAGTCATCTTTCAGATCACAATATATCTCTAAACTCTGCCCCAAACTGATCTCCTTCATTACCACACTGATAAAAAAAAAGAAAGAAATCTGACAACTTTTAACTGGTCTAGCATGCTGGATACCCAAGACTGTAACATCGCAGCTACAACCATAACCTAAATACTCCTCCAACTCCAGAACAAATTCTCCCCCATGGTAATATGCCTTTTTTAAAATAAGAACAAATCCCATGGCTTAACAAACAGCTTAAATCTCTCCTCTGGCTAAGTGATGAACCTGACTGCCATGGAAAAATAACCATGTCCCTGACAATCGTGCTACCTTCAGCCATCTCTGGAACATGGTTAAACAATACATATGGAGGCAATAAGCAAACTATCTGAAAACCAAGCAACATTCCCTCTTAAATAAAGCCAAAGACTTTGTGCATTAGGACAAAGTGCTCACTAGGTGCAAATCCTGTAACAACAAATCCTCTGAAACTAATTCAAATTAATGAAGGACTGCTCACCTGCTCTGACTTTCTCACAGAATTTAACTACCTTTCCCAAATTATTAACAGCATCTCCATTTCTTCTGCTCTTTTTGAGAGTCCCTTGCTGTCATCTCTCCTTTCTACTTCAAAAAACTGTCACAAAAAGAAATCAGTAAACTATTTGAAGACATGCCAGTAGACTCCCTTCCCCTGGATCAGACCACTTTTTCCCTTTGTTTATCTACCATTGCAACGAATTTCTAACCCAGTCTCATTACATCTTTAACCTTTGCCTGACACAAAATATAATGCAAAACATCTGGAAAATAGCAATCTTTACTCCTGATATCCCCATCCAAACAATCTAAACCTCAAAGCATCTTACACTTTTGTCCTGTTTCCATCTTATCCAGCCTTGGCAAGGTGCTAGAAAAAATCATTAATATCCAAGTCTCAAGATACATTCAGCAATAACTTCTCCTTACTGTAAAACAGCATGGATTCTGGAAGTCATAGTACAGCTGTGTCACTCTAGAGCCCACATAATGGCAGGCTCCTTACGACAAGCACAAGCAACTTGACAGGAGCAAAATTTGTTGAGCTCACAAAAGCCTTTGACCTGGTCAGCTGCCACCTCTTCCTTCTCTCTCTCTCTCTCTCTCTCTCTCACTTCAGAACTGTGAAATGAATAACACATGTATTGATTGGTTTCAATACTTCTCAATGAAAAGATTATTCAAAGCTAAATTGGGCTCTTCCTACTCTCAGCCCACACTTCTTTCAGTGGGAGTACCCCAAGGTTTTATCCCAGCACCACTTCTCTTACCTGTTTTCATTGTTAAACTACCTCATGACCTTCCTACTCTGCAGCTCATCCTGTTCACTAATGACATGGCAACCTTTAGGTCAAGCCAGAATCACACTCTACAGTCAAAACACAACTGCAGAACACCTCAGCTCTCTCAGTTCCTGGCTCATTAATGAAAAACGAATATATAACCCCACCAAAAAAAAAAAAAAACAGAGAGAGAGAGAGAGAGAGAGAGAGAGAGAGAGAGACAGAAAAAAATAAACATGCTATTTAACAAGATTTAAAAACCAGAAAAAAAATCACCAACATCTCTCAATATGACTACCCTTAGTGGCACACCAACAGAAACAGATGCATACCATTTTATCCAGTAGTCCCTTCATCAAAGTGTGAGAAAGGCAGTGTAGCTGATTGAAAATCTACTTGTTGATCCTTACTGGCTTTCTCATCTTGAGATTGCAGTACAATAGGGATCAGGGAATTTACCCTTTCCCCCACTGAATTGTGATCTCAAAGTTAGTATCTATAATTAGCAGGGGTATAGGGGACACAGGGGGGCTTGACCCCATGCAAAAAACAATGGTTTTGTTTAGTTTAGTAGTTAGGTTTTTTTGATACTTTTTTTTTTTTGCTTTGTCAATTTACTATTGTCAGTTTTTGTGTTGACATTTTGGCATGTCAATGTTTAGGCTTACACAGAAACAACCATCTCCTTCAAATACCTTGGCTTATGGCTAGACCATTCGCTAACATTCTGTACCCATACTGGGAAATTAAAGACAAAGGTTAACTCACTTCTCTTCTGGGTCAAGGGAAGCTCATCTTACCTATCTAACTCAGCTAGACAGCTAAAATCACTTCTCTTCTGGGCCAAGCAAAGCTCACCTTACCTATCCAACTCAGCCAGGCAGTGAGAAGCAAAGGAGACTTTCTGGCCCAACTCTAATATGGACTTCACATAACAGATATAGCTTCTAATCAAAATGCCTTCACACTACAGACTATTGAAAACAAAATCTATCAGTTCAGGACTAATGCACTGTCTCATGAGCACCACTTCCTCTTTCTCAAAAAAGCCAAATGGCTCACAGTGCAGCATGGTGTAAATCTGCAATTAGTCTCTCTCATCTTCAGATTATCCAGCCAAATTCATTCCTATCACTAGCTGTCAAACTTTATACTGGACAAGATATAGTATTAAATAAGATGTGATATTTGTCACTGCAAACATTCTATTTCACATATTATAATGGTATATCTAAGCAAGACTTGACTACTTTAAGTCACATGTGATTATCAACCAACTCAAATAACTAGTTTATATCATTGTGTCTTTCAATTTTTATCTCACTAGCTATTTCAAAGTTTATGATGATCATTTTTTTATACCATGGATGACACAATTATTAAGAAAGGTTCTCACTCCCTGCCACAGTCTTAAAAGTTCATAAGTGTCAGCCTGACATATCCAATAAAATGATAGCCTTCCTCTTGTAAGCATCATTGACTGCATGACATTGGTTAAAGAGTACTCTGGAAATATGGAACATTGCCTAATAAAAAGAGAAAGTGTTTCCTATACAGAGCTTACTTTTTTCAGATTACCTTCTCTCTCCCTCTTTAATTTGAAACATGACACATATACATGGTAGTTTGGACTTCAAATGCTAATTTCTACATTGCAACAACCTCAGTTGTAGCAATATTGCTCAATATTGTTCTTTTTCTACATTTTTTTATTTTCTTAAAATTATCACGAGCAGTCTTAACTTTATATCTCTACTTTAGCAAGTATGTAATTACTGAACCCACCAAATTATTTCAGTCTGACAAGTTTCTTTATATCTCATGAGACAATTTAATACTAGTAACTTTGCTTGGCTACTCTTTTAGCATGTCTCTCGAAGCTACAAGTAAAGATTCTGTATAATGGTACTTTGAATGGTTTTCAGAAAATCTAAGAGTTGAATATTATATTTTTGGCTCCTGTTTTCCCAATCTTCAACATGTTCTGCTTGTATTTTGGGCCTCTTATTATTTTCAACTATTCTATTGAGTATAAGGTGATGATCATAGTTTCATAGGTAATTACTTGGCATGCAGTCCAGGAGACAATTAGTCCAAATTTCCAGTTGCCTTGAAGCATTGTCTGGTTAAATAACTTGTTCAAGGTCACATGATTGTCAAATGAAGGATAACGGAATCAAACCTTGTACCACACTCACTGTCTGTCACATAGGTCGTTAACATCTCATAGCCTTATTCCTATGTGCTAAGTGCTAGCCTAACCTGCAGATTTGTGAATGCACTGGTCTTACATCATAAGCAGTAATTTAGGAGTAGTGGCCTTTTTCTAGTGATGCCTAAATACATTCTGGCTGTTGAATATTTTATAAACTAGATCAGCTAACATCTTAGGCAGGTGCTCTATGTGTTATACCATAGGGTCATAGGATCATAAGAGGTTACTAGGCTATTTGATTATAACAATTGATAAGCAGCATGCGCCCCCATTTTCGCAAATCTTGTATTACTAGATTGGGAGAGTGAATTTGTGTTCAGCAAGCCCTGGTATAAATATATGATATTATATGTCCGGTATTTGGACGATATCTTTATTTTATGGAAAGGAAAAAAGGAAGAATTTACTCATTTTGTTGATTATATAAATAGTACTACAACTTATCTAAGGTTTACACATAATTTTGACTACAAGGGCATTAACTTTTTGGATTTCTATGTATTTTCTGATGGCACACAATTTCAATCTAAAATATTTAGAAAAGAAACCTTTTGCAATAGTTACCTTGATTATAACAGTAATCATCCGTATGCCCAGAAGAAAAGTATTATTAAAGGACAATCCATAAGAGTGGCCAGGATGACTACGGTAAAGGAAGACTTCCTTAAGGAGATGGCCTTTTTGAAAATGTTATTTATGGATAGAGGATATCCTGAAAATTTAGTGCAGGATGTTACCATGTATATTATTAAAGAGTGGGGAAAGAAATATACACCGGTGTTGGGTGTAGGACCATCGCCAAAGCAGACAAACATGGAGGTTAGTAACTCTAATACAGCACAAGATGGTCAAAACTTTCAAAGGGCATGCATTATAAAGTTTGGTAAACAGGCAAGTGAAATCAAACGGATTATTGACAACAACTGGAATATCATTACTAGTGATGATAGTATTAATGAGAGATTGGGGTCAAGGCCACTGTATGTATACAAAACTGATCATAATATTAAGAGAATATTTGAAACAAGATCCCATATTAACAATAAACAAATACATTTAGGAAAGTATGGGAGCACTAAATGCAGACACTGTAACCAGTGTAATAGTATTATAGATAAGGATAGTGTAGTACTTGACAATATCTTAAGAAGTAAGATTAGCTTTAGCAAAGGGAATTGTCAGACACAGCATTTGATATACTTGGCAATATGTTCCTCCTGTCATCATTTTTATGTGGGTAAAACGGACAGGAGATTAAAAGATAGAATATATGATCATCTGTATTGTATACGTAAAAAAGACACTAATAATGCCTTGTATAGGCATTTAAATAACAGCTTGGGTTGCAAAGGTTTCCTGTTTGGAATTTTGGAAGTAGTGAAGCAGAACCCTAGGGGAGGTGATATTAAGGCACTTGTTTCAGAAAAGGAAATCAAGTGGCAAATTAGGTTAAATGCAGCAACACTTCCAGGATTAAATGACTGCATACCCACTAAACCCCTTTTAAGAAATTAGTAATTGTTATTCATTTTTTTCGGTATACATGTTTTTTAGCAATCAATATAGGTATTATATATTAATAAGCATAGAATATATAAAATATATGCAATGAATTTTATATGTAGCACATGCGGAAAATAATGTGTCATGTAAAGAAATAGCAAATAAGTAGTACAATGGTTTTTAGCAGAAGTATGAATTTTGATGTGTGGATTTTATTTAACTATGTGAATATATGTTTGTATATTATGTCCATATAGTAGTTTTAAAATATATATAATTGGCAATATTTATGAATAGATGCAATTTTTTTGGATATTTTAGAATATACTATTGAAAATATGTTAGTGTTATTTATGTATTTTTACAAGACTATATTATTAACAACGATAGAGTTTACTTAGGAATTTTTGAATGTACCTGAAAAAATATCTGTGACTTTAAGCCAGTAAGAATATCTAATTGATTAATTGTATGTTTTTGGCGGTTATTTTAGTATATATAGGTCTATCTAAGGTGTATTAAGTGTTCTGATGAAGTCTACGATTGCGTAGATGAAAGCGCTAAACTAGTTGTCTTTTATGTGGTTAAATAAAAGGATATCGAATTTTGGATCGTGACTGCTTCACTAGAACTTTTTTGGTGGTTTTGGACATTCAGTTAGCACAGTTAAGGAAGGGTGTGTGTCTGAGGCTGCCTAGCAGTGTTTCCATTGCCTAAATGCACTGGGTTTAAAAAAAAAAAAAACAGGAAATAGCAGCTCTGTTCACATCTAAGCAGTGGGTATGCGGGGCGCACCTCAGGGCTTAAATGGAAAGACAATGGGAAGGGAAAACAGCAGTAGGAAGGCAATCAAGGAGAACTAGCATAGCTGGCGAGTGAAATGTATCAGAATCAGCCAATTACACAGGCAGCAGTCCAGCTCAGCACACTAGTATAAACTATGCAAACACCTTTCACTCTGGTTTTCCCACAAACTCTACACCACCGATGTACACAGATGGAGAAATTTGACCAGACAAAACAAAAAAATGATAGGGGCTGCTGTCACTCTCATACATCAATATGTTGAAGAGGCCGAGAGTGGTGAGGATGAGAATGCTGATGACCAACCCACTGTGAGGAGAAGGCGAAGAGTGTACAGACCCAGGGTAACCTACCAGGGGCTACATGTGCTGGAGATAGTGGAGCGCTATAGGGTGGACAGGGACATCCTACAGCAAATTGTTGAGCTGTGCCGGCCACGCCTCACACACAGAACCAACAGGGGGGAACCCATCCCAGTGGATACCAAGGTATGTGTAGGCTTAAGAATACTAGCCACAGGTACCTTCCAAAAGCCAACTGGGGATATCATGGGGATCTCACAGACATCAGCATCCAGGGTACTCCACCAGTTTTTGGATGCCATGTCAGCACATGCCAGTGAGCACATATATTTCCTCAACACCCGTGAGGAGTTGACCAGCAATATGTGTCTCTTCCACCAAATAGCAGAATACCCTGAGGTAGTGAGTGCTATAGACTGCACACACATACACATCAAAGCGCCATCTGATGAGCAGGGTAGGGTCTACCTAAACTGCAAGGGCTTCCCCTCCATCATCTGCCAGGTCATGTGCAATGCCCAGGGAATTATAATGAAAGTGTGTGCTGGCAGCCCTGGAAGCTATCACAACTCCCAGATCTGACATATGACACAGCTGTACCAGAGATTTGCCAGTGGGGACATCCCATATGGCCATCTAGTGGGGGATGCTGGTTAAGCACTGGAGCCGTGGCTGATGACACCCATCAGAAATGCACACACACCTGAACAAGAACTCAATAATGAGGCACACGAACAAATGAGAATCATAATAGAGCATGTGTTTGGGATGCTCAAGTCATGGTTCTGGTGCCTGGACATATCCGGTGTTTGTGTACTCTCCAGCTACATGTACACAAATTTTCATTGTATGTGCCATGCTACACAATATGATCCTGCAGAAACAGCTGCAGCAGGAACAGCACAGGGCAGGGCCACACAGCTCCCCACCATTGCCAAGGTCAGTACAGGCACAGAGTGACTCAGAGGAGGAACAAACTGAGCCTGCCCATGTAGGCAGAAGGAGGCATGCCCATTATGCCCAGACTTTGGCAAGAGGCAATGCATAGCACATTCACTGACACGATAGGAACCCAGGGAATGACACCTCTCTCTGACTCGCACATACAGTAAAAGGGATGCCAAACATGACACTACCTGTGCTTTACCATGTATAGGGAGTGTACTATGTGCATCCGACATAGTCATACCTTCAGCACCATCCTTAATACTGGCACAGCCACAAGAAACTCACTCTTCCTATCAATTCCTGAATGGAGTAGTATGTGCTGCTAGTCATAGCTATGGTATGAATGTGAGCATGCAAGGGTATCGAGTGGCTGAATGGGATGGCAGCATGGAATCCATAAAAAATGTTGTGTCAACAAAGTAGGCAGTACTAAACAAGGTGACATATCCCACTGCAGTACATACAGTGGCCCAAATGTGTGTCCATAGGATGCACACATGGATGTCATTGAGGTTCACATACCCAACAACAGCCTCAGCCAGCAGGACAGGTGTAGATGACCATAAAGAAAGGCTGTACTAAGGCCTCCAATTAATGGCAATGGATAACAGCCCCCCTCCAGACATACACAGACAGACTACAACAGGTCAGGCAGTTGTATGTTAGTTCTGCAGGGTATGAAGTCTGAAACTGAAATGTAGGTCAATAAAACATAAGATCTGTACTCTACTGATATGCCACTAGTCTGCATGATAGGTCAGAATACAAAACAAAATGGAAGGCAACAGAGTACATGAAATGCCAGTACAGTCATTGTAAATGTTTACAGTTTTCAGGTGTGCCCCCCCCCCCCCAATCCTATGTAGTAATGCAGTAACATGTGCAAGTGGGGTTAATAACAGTGGAGCACAGATTACCTGAGCTGGCCCAATTTACAGGATAGATTGTTGAATGTGTACAATATGCAGGGCGCTGTGTGTTAGATTGTTGTGTGTTGTACACTGTGTGGAAGTGGTCAGCATGTAGCAGGGAGGGTTGTGTCCGGTGGCCTATGGCTACTACTGTTGATGACAGGGCCATGTTCTGACAACTTCAGTACCAACCACAATGCATCCCAGCAGGACCCATTTCAGCAGTCATCCATATTCATTGTTCAGATGTCAATATCTGTCATCATCTGAAAGATGGACATGCCCTGAATGTGGGCCCCAAGCATACACACTGTACACAGGTGGAAGTACCCTAGACAGAGTACATAAAATATAACTGTCAACTGCACACACCTTTGGAATTGTACATACAGATTAGCAGCACATTTGTTATCTGTGTAGTATGGAATACTGATGTATTCTGGCCAATCACTGGCATACCACAAAAGACACAGTTATGAAGTAATGAGAGAATGCCTATGTCCCCGCACAAGGCAGCATAAGTGGAATGTCCCAAGTATATCTGTGAGTCAGCTGCAAGAAGCCTCCATATCACACATGCACTCAGCTCACCCCACCTTCATCCACAGGTTTATCACAGGTCATATTCCTGCTGTTAGAAATGAGTACAGCATACCCACAGAATGCAGCATGCTAAAGAGGTGTCCTATGCAGGTGTGTCCCTAACTGTAAGCAGCACCCTGCCAGCATCCAGACCAATGGATTAATATGGACAGGAACTATTGCCATTAACACCTCCCACACTTGCCCTGTCACCCCAGGGGAATTCAGTGGCTCGCAGCCTGGGACTGTACGAGTGGCAGAAAGTACTGGGCTGCTACAGATGTCCTGCATCACTACCAAATGGCCTACAGTCATCTGTCAGAGGCCTGTGCCTCACCTGTATTGCCAATGTATGTTATCTCATGGGGTCCCAAATAACAACATAACACAGACCACAGAACACAAATGCAAGACCATGTTAACAAATCCTAGTAACATGCCCACCATGTCCTACTGCATGAACTGTGGACCAACTCCTGAATAACGCTGGGATGAAGGGACAACTATGGGGATACTTCCCAAATATCTCTTGCATAATGTTAGGAAGAGGATAGAATAACAGAGTGGGGGTGTAAAAGTATGGATGCCATGGAGTGTGTGAAGTCTGAAGCTCTGATGTTTGCCCATACTACCCCTGCCTGCAAACCCAGTAATGGATGGTTACAAACATGCTCGTAAACCACAATGTGCAGGGGAACTGACCAGATATATGAGCCCTGCCTCTAGGTAACTTGGGTGAATCTGCACAGCTGAGAGGTATGGCCACAGCAGGATATGGCCATTCTGTTATGTCGATAGATGTACAAGCAGGGGATCCACAGCCACCACAGCACCTAGGTGCTGGACCATTTATAAAGATCCATCAGCAAGTGTCTGCAGCTACCCCTCCAGAATGACATGAGTGTGCAAGAATATGTAGGCTGCAGACCAGGATAGTGGATACAGCTTCATTTATCTTGTATTTTCCTGGAAATAACTGTGAGCAAATAAGTATATCTGTTGGTAGTTGATGACATTGGGTGGCCATGCTGGTGCAGTGGTTAGCATTGTTGCCTCACAGCAAGAGGTTCTCTGGTTCGATCCTCGGCTGTGGTGCCTTCTTTGCGGAGTCTGCATGTCCTCCCTGTGGTCACGTGGGTTTCCTCTGGGTGCTCTGGTTTCCTCCCACATCTCAAAGATGCTGTAAGTGGATTGGAAACTCCAAAATTGGACCTAGGTGTGAGTGTGTGCGTGTATGTGCCTTCATTGGAAGGTTGGGCACGGGGCTGGCAACTCAACAACGTAAAACTCCACTGCCAATCATGAGTGGACAGGTGATCCCTGTGGTGATCCCTAACCGGGAAAAGCCAAAAGAAGAAGAAGTTGGTAGTTGATGACATAATACATCACAGTGTAGTTAATGACATAATACGTCACAGTGTAAAACTGTACCTGTCTGAATATCTCTGCTAACACCAACCATCTAACACAAGCAGCACAGACAGCAATAGTTACAGTATCCCACTATCTGTTGTCCATTGTGACTCCATATTGTCAACTTATCTACAGATATCCTGCAGAAACAGGTTGCTGGCTGTAGGTGTAGAACACAAAATCCTGCACTGGAGTACAACTTACCTGGAATGGATTCACACACTCAATACAGAAGGTTATACTGGGCATGCTTCTACACTTAGAGAAATGAAGCCCATGTCTGACAACAACAGTGGACTATACGTATCTGTCAGTCACAGATGTCTGTGCACACACACCACATTGCACATCATTCATGCTTTGCACACACATTGGATAGGAATACTCACACATATCCAAGGCAAACACACTATAATAGATCAAAGATACAATCACAGAGATGTGGGGAAGAGAGAGAGGCAGACAGTGACAAAGAGATTGCCATCATGAGTCCTGTCCCTCCCACCACACAGCCAATAGGCCAATATCACATGATGTGCTGATGTCAATCACTGTAGACATTTGCTTTTGGTAGCCCTCAGCCCTATAGTGTCTGTGGTGCTTGTGATAACTGTGAAGCATGATAGTACAAATCAGTATTCATCTAACATTTGTATACCCAGTCCCGTCAAATGTAAAGTTGTGTGTGACTGGGTGTTGTGTGTGTGTTCCCAGAGGAATGGTTTATGGCCCATTCACACACACTGCACTTCCCATAGCCTATGTTAGCACTCATGCTGATGTCAGTCACCTTGAAATAACCTTCTGGCCAATTATCATCCCCATAATCTCCATGGAGCATGTGATAACTGTGCAATGCTATAATATAACTTACTAGTTAGGAAGGAGTTCTAATCCCACATGTGGCAACTGTGAAACTCTGTCGGTTTGTGTACGTAGAAATGAATGATTATGAGGCCATTCACAGTCACTACACCTCCCATTGGCCTATTTTAGCAAACCTGCTGATGACATTCACCTTGAAATATTCCTTTGGAAAACGGCTAGCTCTGTAAGCCCTTGGGCATGTGCAATAACTGCATAATGCTGTAGTGTAACATACTAGTCAGGTAGGAGTTCTAATCCCAAACATGACAACTATGAAACTCTGTTTGTGTCTGTGTAGTGATTAATGATTTTGAGGCCATTCACAGTCACTACACCTCCCATTGCCCTACTTTAGCAAGCCTGCTGATGTCATTCACCTTGAAATACTCCTTTGAAGAAGGCTAACTCTATAAGCGCTGTGGTGCATGTGATAACTGTGTAATGCTATAATGCAATGTAATAGGCAGGCAGGAGTTTTAATCCCAGACATGGCAATTTTGTAACTCTGTGCATGTATACAGATTAATTATTTTGAGGCTATTTAGAGTCAGTACACTGCCCATTGCCCTACTTTAGTAAGCCTGCTGATGTCAGTCACCTTGAAATACACCTTTGGAGAAGGGTTAGTCCTATAGACTCTGTGGTGCTTGCCATAAATGCAGAACACTGTAGTAGTAGTAACTACACAGCTATGGACAGCTTTGAATCTCATCTGTGGCAGGTGTTTATGTGTGGACTTCAAATATTTTGGCCCCATTTACAGCCAGTACACATCTCAGAGCTTGACTTTAGCAGTCCTGTAGATATCATCCACCTCACAAGTACCTGGTGCCAAGACTGATCCATGTTAGATTAGTGGTACATGTGGTAAATGCGTAACATAATGGTCTGTAAAGATTGTTAGATAGAGGTTTGAACCTCACCCCTGGCAAATGTAAAAGTGTGATTAGGGTAAAATTATTTTTGGGATCTCTCACCCACTACATCACCCATTTCCATTATTTACAAGGGGTGATGATGTTCCTCGCCTTAGAAGTACCTTGGGACAACCCTCATCCAATAAGCTCTGTGGTGCATGCGATAAAAACAGTACATTATAGTAGCAATACATAGCTAGGTAGTGGACTGAATCTCAGTACTGGCAAGTGTGTCTGTGTCTGTCATCAGTATGCTGTGTGGAGGTTGCTGTGATTGTGTAATGACAGGATGTATTGTGGGGTGGGTTTTGCTAAATTATTATATTGAGGATCCACTATATGTCACAATGTCCACCTTACAAAGACAACAGATGTCAAACAGCAGAAGAGCTGGTGTAGGCAATCCATAGCCCTACATTTGACATTATAGATCAGTGAACAATATAGGCAACACTTGTATTACTCAGTGAACACTCTCCACCCATGTCTCATACACAAACACACTTGGCTAGGCAACAATCATTATATTAGTAGTTTCCTGCATATTTTCCACAGATAGTAACCATGGTTTGATTGCAGTGGACTACATGCCTGTTGACTACAACACTGTCACTGACATCAGAAAGTACTGTGATGTGTACCATCTGCTGACTGAGTGCGTATTATCCAGCAAGTAAAAGGACATGGCACCCTGCTCCATCCCCACAGTAGGCAAATAAATGCTTACAGTGGTCCTTTTGCTATGTTCCCCACAGGATGCCTGTAACAACTGTAGAGTCTGCAAATATAAACCACAAAGGGAAAACCATGCCTTATACACATGCCCTGTATAGACAGATGCCACCTACTCCACTGAATACCTGTATCATGCTGTCAATGTAGGTGCAAGCATGACCTCAGTTCCATAGGCAGGTCTCCCTAAATGAGGTCAGGAATGCTACATCAGAAGATAACAATCTATATACACAACATGCCCTAGAGACCTCAAGTACGCATCCACATGTCAAAGAACATGCATGTTGGGACATGTGCACAACCCACACACTGTCCATGTTATGGAATATAGCTTACATACATGGGAAGCAGTGCACATCATTGGCCACCAACAATAGTAACCCAGATGAGTGGATGGTGAATACAATACCCACCTGTGGGGACCACTCCAGGGACTACACCCCTGAGCCACACTGGAGACCATTGTCATGTGGCCTGATGCCAACATATTCCCTTTGCCTAGCCTTGTACAGCTGTCAGGCCCATCCACCTACTACACACCTTTGAAGCAATGAACCTATGCATCTCAGTACTGGCAAATATGTGTGTGTGTGTGTGTGTGTGTGTGTGTGTGTGTGTGTGTGTGTGTGTGTGTGTGTGTGTGTGTGTGTGTGTGTGCGTGTGTGTGTGTGTGCGTGTGTGTAGATTAATGATTTTGAAGCCATTTGCAATCACTAGCCTTGTACAGCTGTCAGGCCCATCCACCTACTACACACCTTTGAAGCAATGAACCTATGCATCTCAGTACTGGCAAGTGTGTGTGTGTGGGTGTGTGTGTGTGTGTGTGTGTGTGTGTGCGTGTGTGCGTGTGTGCATGTGTGTGTGTGCGTGTGTGTAGATTAATGATTTGAAGCCATTTGCAATCACTACACCTCCCATTGGCCTACTTTAGCATGCCTGCTGATGTCATTCACCTTGACATAACCCTTTGGCCAGGTGTCAGCCATATAAGCTCTGTGGTGCTTGTGATAACTGCATAATACTGTAGTGTAGCAGATGAGTTAGGTAGGGGTTCAAATCTTGATCCTGGTAACTGTGAAGATGTGTGTGTTTTCTTGACAGAGTGTGTGTGTCTCCATTAATGCCTGCTTTTGTGGACATTCACATGTACTACACTTTCCTTACTCCTTCTTTAGCACTGTTGCTGATGTCACTCACCTTCAAAGACACCTTTGGACAACTCTTCAGCATGTATGCTCTATGGCACATGCAATAACTGCATAACACTGTAATAGCAATGCATAGTCAGGTAGGGGTTTGATACTCAGTACTGGTAAGTGTGTGTTTGTGCTTGTGTCATCAGTATCCTGCTGGGATGAAGTGTGTACTGACAGGTTTCATTGCAGTGTGGATTTTGCTACATCATTATATTGAGGACCTATATGTCCCATTGTCCATATTACAAGGCCAACAGTTTTCAAACACTGTAGACATTGTTGTAGACAATCCTCAGCTATAAATGTGTCCAGCCATGTGCAATTACTGTGTGACAGTATGGAGTAGTAAACAATATAGGCAACTGTTATAATACCCAGATACCATTCTCCACCCATGGATCATACACAAACACACTTGGCTCTTGCTCTCTTACACCCTTCCTTTCTTACTTTGTCTCTGTCTCTCTGTCTCTCTGTCTCTCTGTCTCTCTGTCTCTCTCTCTCTCTCTCTCTCCCTCTCTGGTGGATGTGGAAAAGTACATCTGTTTTGCATAGGCAGTAGCTTGAGTTTTGTAAGGAATGCTCATGATCAGCTGATGGCCTGTGCATGAATTGCAGTCCCCCACTTGCTAATTGCATGTGGAACAGCTGTGGTATAATTCCTATAGCCAATTGCATGGAAATACACTCCTATAACTAAGCACTTCATGTGGGTGTTGGCCCTTTACCTTCACTGTGAGCAGGACTTCATGTGGGTGTTTGACAAGCAGCATCACAGAGGGTAGCTGGAAATATCTCTTACAACATACACTGTGGAGACAGGCCAATAAACAGGAGGGGGATGTTCCAGACATGGGGACAGAATGTAAGTACTGCTGTTCTACATTTGAAGTAATGTTGGTTTAACAGGGTTTGTGTGGATATGGCTGTTCTACATGATTTAAAGTCTGGCATGACAGTGTTATGTGGTTGAGGAAACTCTCACCTGTAGGGCTATCTGCAGACTGTCCAGAGTTTGGAGTCTTACATGTGTTGTGTTACTCACACATTTCCTATCTTTAGATATGCAGTAACATACTCTGATGATTGCATTCAGTACATCGTGACATTCATCTGAGTTACTGACTTCATATCCCTCAGAAGAGATATGTCACAACAAACCCTGTTACACCAGAAACATTTCTTAGATTATCACAGCAATATGTCAATATTGGCACTGTGTTTGTGCCTCTGTCCCCCGAGTCTGTCACCCTTTGTCCATATGTCATGCAGTAAGAGGTGCATGTGTACAGTACATCATTATTTACTGACATCATACCTGGTAACAAGCCAGTGAGATATCAGAGTGCTAGACATTTTGTGTATAGTAGGCCTCATATTTGAGGACAAAACCTGGACATTCTGTTGTAGTGTGTACAGTAGTGAGGTCTGTGTACTTATGGTGATTGTTGACAGAGTGTGTATTGTGAATATGTTACTTGGCCTGTGTACAGACTGTGGTAGATGTCATTGTCCTTGGTCCTGTTCTATCTGATGTTGCATACATGTTTGTAGGGCCAGATTAACACATGTCCCATACCACAGTCAGGCATCAGACTACACTGTGTATTGGCCCAGTATATGTAGGGTTGCTGTGTGAGTGGCTCATATGAGGGGGGTGTTATTCACACAGTACATATACTGCAATATTACTTAGGCTTACCATAATGGGGTCTATATTAGATCACCAAATGCTTAAAAAAGCGAACAGTGATTAATCTACCCTATGTAAGCGAAAGCTTACAATGTCGAACTGTCAGAACAGCGATAAAATCGCTGTTCCAAAAAAAAAACACACTTTAAACATTACATTAACTGGGGGGCTTTCCCCCCACACCCCTCTACTTAAATATAAGAACTCCGGGACCAAACTACAGTGCCAAAAACAGCAAAGTAACAAAGCAGACAAGCAAATTCTTTCCCAGGGAAAGAATTCGCTTAAAAGCCGCTTCGATATTTTGCCATTTCAGTCTTTTAAGTTCGACCAAGATACATTCGAAAGAATATGACTTTGGTCTTCTAATAGGAACACCCATAATGTGACTATGTACAGACTGGTTGCAGGTATGCACTTTCACACTGGTGTCTGTTACTCCGTGCTGTTACATGCCTGTAGTCCCTGCTATATTTGCAATTACATGTGTATTCCCCCATAGGAAACTTGGGTCAGTGTTGCAGTCTGCCTGTAGTTTGCACAGTGCTTTGCGACATGCCTAGCAGCTCAGAGTATTTACCTAGTTTGATGTTATGTCCAGATATTTGTCAGATGAACTGTTGCCTGGCCACCATAACTGTTGTGAATGTCTGAAAAAGCAGTGGGATGGTGTAAAGATATATGTCACTAAGTAGTTTGAAGTATGTGGGCTTGGGACCGCTGCTCCTTCGGTTAATATGTGTTAGGACAGACAGGAGTGTGTGAATGCATCAACTCTGTGAGCTTATCTATTCCAGTATTTTTGTGGTATCCCCATTTACATGGCTGTAAACATCCACTTTGTCAGGCTTGGTCCACACATCTTGCACTAAGGAGTTCTGTGTATACCTCTGCATTGACCAGATTGTGTCACACTGTTCACGTTTATTGGTCATATCTCTGCTGTATTCCACAAGATCATTACTGTGATTTGTGTGGTACTTCACTATGATGACCTTATGATGTCTGTCAGTAAATGATGGCTTACATATCAGTATCAGAAGTGACTTCCCACATGTTATCTATTAGCACAACCCCTGTCACTGTAGCAACATTCCAGATTTATACCTGCAATAGTTATATGACATCCCCTTGCGCTAAGAGGTTGTGACTATTGGTGCTGAGGTATGACTCCAGTACAATGTTATAGTCTCTATATCTATATCTATATATATATATATATATATATATATATATATATATATATATATATATATCTATATATATATATATATATATATATATATATATATATATATATACATACATATATATATATATATGTGTGTGTGTGTGTGTGTGTGTATAAATATATATATATATATATATTTGGGTGTGTGTGTGTGTGTGTGTGTGTGTGTGTGTGTGTGTGTGTGTGTGTGTGTGTGTGTATGTGTATGTGTATGTGTGTGTGTATATATATATATATATATATATATATATATATATATATATATATATGTATATGTGTATATCTATATATATATATATATATATATATATATATATATATATATATATATATATATATCGCCAGATCCTTTTGTGTAGACATGACTGTTGTATATACCTTACCAGTGTATCACACCATATTTATCTGATATGTGTATCTTTAGATATAACAACATACTTGATTCAACACTAATATCACTAACAAGTACTTCACAATTTTTGAAGTCAAAGCAGTTGTTCAATACTATTCAGTATATGTACTGACAGATATATTGAAAAAAAAAACAACTATCTTCACAGCCGTAATGGCTTAGTGGTTAACTGCTCTGACTATAGTTTACAGGGTCCTGCGTTCAAGACTTGCAAGGGCTGTTTATTTTTTTGCTAGACAGAACAAGGACTTGGACACAGAGTGGTTATGGCACTTTTGACCAGCTTTAAGTGTGTTTGCATGGGTTTGCCTGACGGTAAGCAATGCTAACATATGGTTAAATGAATAGGTGCTTACACTGTGTAGGCTTCGCTTACCAGTGTACAAATCAGCTTAGCATTTACATTTAAGCAATGGTTACACCTGTTAAGCATAGCTTAGGCTTGGTAACCAGTGATCACATTCCAGTCTGATAAAATAGTAGGGTAATGACATATTTAATAAGTGTATTTAATTTCATGTGCATAACATGCTTCTATATGCTGTCATTACAGTACCAAGGGGTGTGAGTATACTGTCTGGAACACCTGAGTATATATGGCTAGTACAACAATCGTTTCCTTTTGTATGTGTTTTATACATGGGTAGTATTCCAGATTATATGCAGTCACACTTGCATGTATTGTATCATTACTTTACTACTGTTAACAGTGCTTTCCCAAGTAAGAGTAGATTGCAGATTGTAGTGCTGGAACCATACACCCCTGCTCGACTCTAAGTACTGACTATCGTGTTCTTGGTGTGTTAGCTGCGTGTTATGTACTTGCTGCTGAATATTGATCTGATATGTGGATATTAACTGTAGACTACTATGTGTATAAGACATGTCATTGAGGGCTGTTGTTATGTAGTAATGGCATACCTATCTGCATCAGATTTATATTTGTCAAAACATTAATCCTAATGCATAACCTGTTGTCTAGCTGATTTATGTCTGTCCTCTGTACAGATGTGCATATGTCAGGTATCCATCTGGGCTGCTCTCAAGCAATCTATGCTTGACTGACCCTGACATGTCTGCCCAGCTGTGTTATGAATGCCACAGCTAGGAAACCCCACCTTGTATGCACCACATGCAATGGATACCTCAACTAGACTACCACAGTCAACAGAACATGCTGGGGTACATGTCTCCAACCCAGACACTGGCCATGTTATGTAATATATGTTGCATACATGTCAATTGGAGCACCTCACTGGCCTTCTGCAAGAGACAACCAGATGTTTGGATTTTGCATTCAACTGTTACCCTGAGGATTGCTCACATGGCATCAGTTGATAGATGGCCTGCTGACAAATGTCAGGTGGCATGATACCACTGTACCCACATCCCCTACTCTTCTCATCTCTCCATGGACAATATCCTGGTACACACTTAGGAACAACTGCATCTATGGACCCCAGTGCTAAAAAATGTGTCAGTGTGCATTGCTGAGAATAACAGTGTCTGTGTGTTTGTAAACCTGCAGTTGATAATACCCTTAGGATCTTCTCACACACCACAGCCCCCATTACCATAGTTAGAAACAGCTGCTGCTGCAATGCACATTAAATGTACCTTGTCACACTCGTCACCCTATGGGCTACCTAGAGCTTGCAGTACCAGCACAGCACTGTTGTACAAATGGCTAGATCAGCATCGGTTACTCTCTGAGTCCTGCCAAGTGTGTGTATGTGTGCAAGTGTGTATATTTGTAGGATACAGCATTCTGAGGCCACATTCTCTACATACAATACACCTGGCCATACAGTATAAAGCATAATGATGTTGCTGACATTAGGAGAGCCATGACAAACCATCACCCTGCTCTCCCTGTGGCATGTGCAATAAATGCATATCCTTGTAGTAGCACAGATGAGATAGACAAGGGGATGTATTGCAGTCCTGGTCAATGTGTGATTGTGGGTACGTCAGACTATTATCATGGGTTTAAGTGAGTAAAATACCCAATGTGGGGTGTGGGTGCTGGGTATACTCTCTTTACACCATAGTACCCCTGGTACATGTCCCAAGGTCCACTGTATTATGACCAGTGTCACCAACAACCATACAGATAACTGAGTACACTATCCAGCCCAATGATGCATGTGCAGTGTGCAAATTATCAGTAACAGAATGGACTCACTGACAAGGTAGTTAGCACTGATAAACCCAGTTCTCTCAGATGTGTGTATGACTGTTATGTGTTTGTCAATGGGTATATGACAGTATGGCATACTATATATTGTCCATTAACAGCCAGTACATCCACCATTACCATACTGTACAAGGCCTGGTGATGTTCCTCACTTAACAAGAGACTCGGGACACACCTCATCCTAAAAGCTGTGTGGTGTGTGCAATTAAGGCCAACACACATTTAGTAGCAATAAGTATCTAGGTAGGGGTTCTACTCTCAGTGTTGCCAAGTAAGTGTGTGTATATATGTGAAGGTATCTACTTCAGTTTGCCGAATTTACATGTCCCAGCAGGTCATCTTTCTGAGAACTGACTGGCAAATGCTAACATTTCAAAGGAATCATGTCATGGAAATTCAATACATCAAAACTTGTAGTAGCTGTGTAAATGCCCTCTTCCCCACTGTATAGCTGTACAGCGATACTGGAGTTGGTATATATAGTTGGCTGTTGATGTTATGGACACAGCCACCCTCACTGGAATTATTGTTGTGTGTATTCACACGCTTAGTCTGCTGTAATACTATACAGTGTATGTTAACAGGCTAGGTAGTCATCACTCACACTATCTGTGGGTCTACACCACCTCACTCCTTCCAAAGTGTAGGCCTGTGCCACTCACACAAGCACAACTATATTTACCAATGCTGGGATTGCACTACATTTGGGAAGGGGACATATACCCTGCCAGTAACATCATCAATGACATTAAAGTAGCAGACTGATTATTTACTGATGTGATGTTTTGCTTATTATGTCTTGGTGGAATTACATAGGCTAAAATGGGTTCACTGCAAACTTAAGTACATCCATGTGTATGGTATTCTCTGTGTATTGGACCAAAGCCTGTGTGTGTGTGTGTGTGTGTGTGTGTGTGTGTGTGTGTGTGTGTGTGTGTGTGTTAGTTGTGCAGATGTTGATTGGGATGCATACAATATGTGGGTTGCATAAGTGTGCACACCCTTCCTTAACACAATGGTTTGTTGCAGCACCTGTTAAGTGAATTACAGCAGTCACTATTCCAGGAAGGTGTATACTAGCATGGCCCATCTTCACTTGCCATTATTTGGTCACTGTCTGTGGGTTTCATCCTTGGTCTTGGTACACAATTACACATTGCAACACATGCCTTTGGGAGACTTGATGTTATGCATATGCTACCTGCAGAGAGCCCTGGATGATGTCTCCTGTGGAACAACTCTTCCATCTGATTACCCTAACCCATAGCCCACACTTATGCAGAGTCCAGGTAATTGTTGACACAGGTTCTGCACAGGCAGTACTTGCTAGACATTCCTGCAAGTCCCCAGTGTTGCTGCATGTGTCTGGGCAGCCTCTGTGACCAATTTTCAAGAGATGTCATCTGTCTTGGATGGGCATCTGTTTATTTTCTACACTAATGGTTTCCCATACTTCATCATCACTTACATGCTTGTCTGCACTGTTTTCCATGGTATATGCAATGGCAAGGTAAGGCTAAGTCTCCCACTCCTGAGTGCTACCTTATTGATATGGGATCCATTCCATGGTTTGTAAGATGTGTGCAAGCCATGGCTGCCTCTGTTGCATGTGAGTGGACAAATGTCATAGACCTACTTTTTGGACAACAGACCATTAATTGATGTGACATTGAGGATGTGACATTGAGGACCCGTACTTGATGGAAAGTGCAAACTCAAGATGACTGAATGCTGCAGTACCTCAAAAGCTGCTTCCACAATATGTTATTTGGAGTGGTTGCACACATATGCTTCCCTTGTTTGTTAAGGTATGTATTCCCCATATTTTTTGTCCTAGCATAGGATTCTATCTTACACATTCATTGCTCATGTTAGGGTCACATTACAGGTTGTAGAAGTTGTGGAATGTGGTATTGTGATATGCCATTTTGTAGATCTGTAACAGTTGCTATTGTAATACTGGTATATACACTCACTGTTGTAGTCACTGTATAAGGGTAATGTTTCAGACATGTCCCTACTGTAGGCCATGAGTCCCAACATTATGCTTATCTCTGTCCACATATCTTGCACTGACAGGTCGTTAGTTATACTGCAGAACTCTTACATACCCTTCAGATATGCCACCATGGTCACCACTGTGAGGCAGTGCAGTTAACAGCAACAATAAGTGAACATGTACAGCATGCATTATGGGTAGGTGTGTTAAATGTGTGCATGGCAAATGCCATGGCCATAACATGGCCGGTGTATTGGCAAACCTGAACAAAAGACCGCCATACTCACCAGCTACAGGCTGCTGTCCCAGAGGTATAGCAGAGGGATCTACATAGTTGTGTGAGAGATGTGAGGTCAGTAGCCACATTTGTGGCATTGGTATAGGGTGGGAGCAGCATTTCAGTACATCAACAGTACAAACACACAATACTACAGCTTATGCACATCTGTTCATTACTACACTGCAGTGACTGACTAAATATCTGACATATGCATGAACATACTTTACAGATGAGGATGGATAAGCAACAGTGGTCTACTAAAGTGCCCTGGGGCCTTACCAGCATGCTCCTCACCCATTGGTTAGGTAGCACCCACCTCCACAAAGCTATCTTCCGGTTCTTGACTTTGCTGGCTGGTGGGTGCCCCAAGGCTGGCGAGGAGCTCCTCCACATGTGTCAGTGGGGGCTGGATGGCATGCCCCCCACCTGTGGCTAGCTGGTCCTTCCTAACTGCAGCAGCACACTAACAGGCATGGTGGATGAGGTCAGTGCAATGATGATGCACCTGCTCATAACTATGGTTATGCAGGCCGACATTGTTTACCCTGTGGATGAGCTCATTCCACAGGACAGTCCTCTCCTGCAGATCATGGGCCATATGCCCAAAGAGGATGTCATGGTGATGCACCATGAAGTTGATGATAATGTTGTTGTCTTGTGGAGTAAATGCCGGCAGTCATTCTCTTGACATGGTACTTGCAAGACATAAACAGGTAAAACGGTCTGAGAACCTCATACTGCAAGGATACCATAGTTGTTAATTTATCTCTCTCTCTCTCTCTCTCCCCTGCCATATCTGCATACCCCGGCCATAAATAAGCTATACAACAGAAGGAGGAAGCTACTACATGACAGAGCAAAATCCCAAAAAGGGAAGGCATCTCTGATCAGTATTAGCAAGAAACTTTGATCCCTCATAAAATCATCAAAGGCCAGTTTCGAAAGAAAAATTGCCCTAGACACTAAAGATAATCACAAGGCCTTCCTTAGTTATGTCAGGAACATGGGCGGAAACTCCCAGATATGCTCTGAATTGTTGCATAACGGTACAAAATATACTGAACCTATAGACATAGCCAACATCCTGGCAGACAGATTCAGCGCAAACTTCTCCCCCCCTTCCTCCCCAAAGGAGCAAATGCCTATCCCAACTGAATGTAACTTCCCTGACATCACAGATGCACAGGTGAAAGCTGCCCTCTCCAAAGCAAACAACACAGCATCTATGGGACTGGACGGTGTCCTAGGCTGTGTCTTACAAGAGCTCCAAGAAGAACTGAACCCTCACATTAAGTCACTGTTCAAACTTAGCCTTACTACAGGATATGTACCCAAAGAATGGTGTACAACTACAGTGGTCCCACTCCACAAAGGTGGTGCCACAACGGACCCTGGAAACTATCGCCCCATAAGCCTGACTAGTCTGGTCTGTAAAGCTATGAAGTGTATTATCATGGAACTCATAAACAAAGACATTGGGAGCCTCCAGACACTGGACCCTACCCAATTTGGCTTTGTTAAGGGCAGATCTTGCCTCTTAAACCTAGTTGATTTCTTTGAAACAGTTACCAAAGCCATAGATGAGGGCGAGGTAGTCCACACAGCCTACCTGGACCTCGCAAAAGCCTTCGACACAATACCCAACTCGGGCATCATAAATAAGCTTACCAGCTTAAATATCAATACTATGCAGAAAATGCCCAATAGCAACCAGAATACCTCTGCAAACACAGTAAAGGCAAACAAAAATCCAGAAAAAATGCTGAGGTTAGGCTCCAGTGTCCAAATCAAAGTAAAAAAGCAGTCTTCAGTCTTCAATAAAGGTAAAAAAGCAGACTTGAATCGAAGAATAAAAGTATAAGAAGTCTTCTTTATTGTCACAGAAGTGCTTTCACATATTGCTTCCTCAGGTGTATACTAACAAAGGTAAACCACACCTACATATACTTAACTAAAATAATCATGTGACTCAATAACCCATTTACCATTAAAGCTGTATTCTCTCTTATAGATCAGAAAGCATTGCTTAAAGCTAAGTGTGTATGACACAACAAAAGTGTGACTATTTAATAAAATACAATAAATCTAAAATACATAATATATATCTAGAAAACATTCTATCTTCATATTCATAATGTAGAGCTTCTAAAAATATATAGAACTTCTAAAAAATACATCAATTTTAATGCATCGTTTTAATAAAATTCTTAAAAACATATATACTTTACTTTAACATATATACTTTAACTAATTCTGAGATTAATGTACTTTCTAAGGGTCTGTCCTTCATACCCACTAGTGATATGAATATAACAGATTTGATTTTTGACATTAAGATGTTCACAAGGAATCTGATGCTTAAATATATGTTTCATCAGAATCAAGTAAGTAATAGTAATGATGTCAGTCGTGTCTTTAATAGATCCAGTACGTATGTTCCCAAACAGACAGCACTGATTAATGCGTTTGAACAAATGGTGATAGATGATATATATAGAGTACATAATAGCAAAGTGAATAAGAACAAGTGGCATAATCTCAGTAGGAGTAAATCAGAAGCTCTACATGATCTTGAAAAAGATGATGACCTGGTTATTAGACCTGCAGATAAGGGTGGGCGTATAGTTGTCCTAGACACTGAGCTATATGAAAATTTGATGTATGAGATGTTAGGCAACACTGATTTTTACAAGAAAATTAATTACAGTGAGGTGAAAGGAATGGTAGAATCAGTCAATAATTATATTAAACATTTACATCATGCACAGATGATTACCAAGGAGCTATGTGACTATTTCTTTAATATTAAATATACCATTCCGTATATAAAAGGCTTGCCTAAAGTGCATATGAACCCCAATAGACCACCCATGAGGCCTATCGTCTCGAGTGGTGGATGGTGCACAGAAGTGATATCAATATATTTGGATAAGAAGCTTAGAACAATAGTGGATAGCTCTGAAGTTATTCTTAAGGATACAGAGCAGTTTTTGCATGACCTTTTTGCTTTTATGAAGAAGGATATAACTAGTTCTGGCATTATCTTGGTGACGCTTGATGTTGTGTCACTATTTACTGTAATTCCCAATACAGTTGGTTTAGGGTTATTACATGAATTAATGAATGATGTTAATATATATATCAACCAGATGAAATAGTGATACTAATTGAATTAATGAGAATCGTGCTTAATAATAATGTATTTCTATTTAAGAAACAGGTCTATCATCAAATGAATGGTGTAGCGATGGGTAGCTCGTGCTCAAATACCTATGCCAATGCAGTTATGTTAGCCTGGGAGAGAGCACACGTATTGAATGGACCCTTTAGTGACATGATACCTTTCTACAGGAGATTTGTAGATGATCTTTTTATTCTGTGGAAGGGTAATATGACAGAGTTGTTAGAGTTTGTTGATTATATTAACAACACAACAAGCTTTTTAAAATTCACCTTAAATTACTCTGAAGAAAGCGTGAGCTTTTTGGATGTATTAATAGAAAGAGATGAAAAAGGAGCTATTACCACAAGATTATATAGGAAGGAATGCCATGTAAATAGCTTATTATCAAGGGAGAGCATGCATCCTAAATATGTGTTCAGGAATGTTACCCAGAATCAGTTTTTTAGGGCATCCAGATTGAGTGCGAGACATAATGATTGTCAGGAACAGCTTGTTAAGACCTGTTATGAATTGGATGAGAGGGGTTATGAGAGAAGTATGATAGAGGAAGGCTTTATAAAAGCACAGCAAATGAGAGGTACAAGGGCCAGACCTTATTTCTCAGATAAATTTAACAGGGAAGCTAAGACAAGTGAGAATAAGCTTAAAGTCAAGATTTCCTACTCTAGGGATGTGAGGAAATATACAGAGATAGTTAATAACCATTGGAAAATTCTGATGACTGACCCAGTAATTAGTGGAGTGGTAGGATGTAAATGGTAAAACAATTACTTTGTTATATTATGTTTCAGCTATGTTTGTGATTAGTTAGGATTTAGCTATTTTAAAAAAATCTTTTTGGGCTATGGCTACATCTAAACACATCATTAATATTTATGACTATTGTTTGCTTATTGGCTGACAATTTCTATTTAATGTTTGAGGGATGGGACACTGTTGTTTTGTCCTACACTGAAGAAGGCAATATTTGCCGAAACCGGTCTGTATTCAATAAAGGATTATTATTTACCTCCATGTCTGCTCTTGCTGGTCTACTTGGTTGTTTTGTGGCATATGGTTTGGACCGTGCATCTCCCCCGTGCATAGAACTTGGTTGGTTTGGTCTCTGAAAATCTGTGCTGTGGGACCGAGCAGTGGAGGTGTATCTCCCTTTTGGAAGGTGGATAAAAGACTTTTTATTTTTATTTTTCTGTACCCATTGAGTGTATAGTTTTTCACTCTGGGGATTTGCTATGGACATCGGCTTTGTTCCTGTATACGGAATTTGGAAACTTTAGTTGACTGCCCAATTTTAGAAGCGGACTTTCTGGATCCCTTGTTGTGAGTTGGGCCGTTCTGTTCTGCTTTGGCGTCAAACCTGGTATCGGTCGCATGTTAAAACATCTTATGTTTCCACTAGTTTTTGAACTATATAATATATGGTAAGCCTTTGTTTTGCTGATGGTTTGCTACATATTTTATCTTTTTGACTATTGAACATAACGTAGAAGCCAGCGTTTGTGTGCGTTGAGTGTCTTTTCACCTCGCCAGTGTGTCAAGGGGCCCGTCTTAACATTAATATTAACGCTAATGTTATTTAACATCTATAAGGCTATCACTGTTTTTGGGGACTGAGTTCAATTCAATTTTGCCTGTACGGACAAGATTTAGAGTCACCGGAAAGGATATGTGTAAAGTGCCAACATATTTTTTGCCCTATGTACCAATTGTTGCTTAATATCTTCATATTTTGTACTAACTCGTGGTTGGTGCAACAACGGACGAAGGTGTGTTAATCATTTTTCCACTTTTGGACAAAAGCAAGATTTACGAGTTTGGGCTCATACAAAGGGGCAACAGATTATGGTCTTATAAAATAGTAACTACCTAACGCTTTGTCATTCTTGGCTGGTGCAACAACGGGCGAAGGTGTGTGCACTGACTTATAACTTTGTGGATATATTTTTTGGTGCCTCTATCATTTATATCCTTTTGTGAATCCTCAATCGGGGGACTGGCGTAACTGGGACTGTACCATCACATATATTTTTTGATTGTTTAAACTGAGTTCTTTTGGACTTGGGCCTATATACAGATTAACAGGTATTTCTCTACGTACGGGAGAACAAAGAGGACTGGTTACTTTCATTATGAAAGGTCTATGAACAATTGGTTACTAAAACTAGTGGACTATTATTTCTAGTCAATGTGTAGTTTTTTTAATTAATATCTTTAACGACTGAGGTTTGATGCAACGTTAAGGGAATACATCGTGTCCAGAAATTATTTGTTTGGACTTGAACGAAGTTATATGTATTGACTCCTATTAATGGTATAGTTCCATATGGTTCTCCATTTGGAATATTGTTTATTATTGCTTTAACATTGTTGTATGCACAGTATATATGTTATAATTTTGTCTTTTGGACAATGTCTTAAATATCAGGGATTTTTGCGCCAATTATTGGACACCATTATTTTACTTTATAACACAGGCTTAACCAATTGAGACAGTATATTATTTGACAGATTGTTTAAATCTTTTCTGTCTTGTATGGTCTTTCAACAATTTGATTGGAGGACATTAGGGGTTGGGTCAGATTCCCCTTTTATCATGATACATGTTTCATTTGGTTACCTTACATGTAAAAGTTTTTTATGTTCATGCTGCTGATCTATAGGTGCTGTGTTACATATGTTCTTGTCCCATCATTCTTCAGGATTCTTCTATGGGTGCCTTTTTTACATTTTGGTGTATTTTGATAATGCCTATATTAAGCTAGTGCCAGGAACAGGTCCAAGCTTTTGGATTTCAATATTATTATTATACTGTCTTTAGTTGGGCAGTTATAGTCCTGATATATTTTCTATCGGGGCTAGTGCAGTATAATAGACAACTTGGTCCATTTTGAGCACTTTGTTTAATTCAACAAAAAATTTTTAGCAACACAGTTTTTTCAGCTGTGGTTGATGCAGCTTTAGCCATACTACATTGTTTATGTATGGGAATTTAAGGATATGATCCCCACTGGGGCTTATATGATTTTTTAACAGATCTGACTTTATGACATCTTATGTATGTCATTGGTTATATTGTGGTTATGGTTAATGCCACTTGTTATATTAACAGGATTCCCTAATTTTGTATTAAGGACTATTAAGCTGTTTTTGGTGGAGGGGCATCTAGTCTCTTTTTGATTTTAGATGCCCTTAATATTTCTACTTAAAGGTCCTGCTTTCTATATTTGGATTATGACATATGTATCTTGATTATTGCAGCTTAAAGTATTCATACTTCTGAAATTGAATTTACACCCACTGCTTGGTCCCACAGAATAAACGTACACATTTCTATCCATTAACATATGGTGGATTGAATTTTGTTTTTGGATGATTTATTCTCATGATATCAATATGTTTTATTAACCTATTTTGTTCCTCTGGTGTTTACGGTTTTGGACCTTCCAAAAAATTTTTTTACTATTGGGTTGTGAATTGCTGGTGCTTCTTGCTGATCCGGTTTTTCCTTTGCCCCTTATAGTGGGATTAAACAGAAATTGGAATTTGGTATAACTGGGGAATCATCATTTTTGGTACGTCTTGGACCTCTGGTCCTCAGTTTTTTCAGTACTTTTTTCACTCAATATTTTTTTCTGTGTTTCATTATATTCATTGGGTGGGCATTTTGATCCCATATTCGCAGCATGGATCTCAACAATATTTTGTCCGGATTATGTGCTGATCGGCAGGATATAGGTGTTTTTGGGATCGACACCCCACCAAGCAATGATCCGGATAACTCGGAACAACCACTGATGGTGGATTGTGATATGTTTTTTCATTCTGTTACTAAGGCATTTAAAACACTTAGATCCAACATTTGGCATCTTAAATTGTTTCGAGCTTACTCTACTCAGAACATGGCTCCCAGGGGACTTCGGATACGTCTCCAACCTTTAGTGGGGAGACCAGATGATAAGTTGAATCAAGATTGGAAGGAAGCTTTACAGTTGGGGTCCATGTCATTTGTGAATATTTTACTACAATACTATGAAAGAACGGTTGATTTGAATATACAAGACATCAAGACATTATGTTCAGATGTCAGTAAGTTCGAATCTTCTCCTAAATATCAAGATAATATTAAGAAACTTTCCCATGATTTGATGGAACATGAGAAAACTATTAAAGAACGTAAGATCAAAAAGTTTCACAGGGATTACTCGGATTATCAACGGGGCAGACCTTTTGATTTTAGTCGGTCGGTCAGGTTTGCTGACACTAATCAGGTTAGGACGGGGCCCAGTCGTACCAAAAAGAGACCTCGATCCATTTTGAAGAATAGGGATGGATCCTTTAATAGTACGTCAGGGGATGATTCCTCAGTAACTGATAGTGAGGGGACCTCTGACAGGGGGTCTCCCAATAGAAAGAAAAGTAATAGAAATTTCCCTTTAGAAGGGGCAAGGGACATCGAGGGGGCAGGAAGCACCGGAAAAGAACCCTTACAGGTTTCGTTTCAGGGTTTACTGAACAATCTTCTGAGCTAGTGTCCATTCGGACTCCAAATCAGAATGTATTAAATTTGTCTAGTGTTGTATTATCTCAGGAACAAATAGCTTTATTGAACAAGGGATTGAACTTTATTCCCTCCTTTTTCTCTCAGGAATATCACATCATTCAAGATTTACATGTTTTTTGTCGTACTCTTAATTTAAAATTGTTTTTTGCTGAGGATAGTTTAGGAACCTCTGATGAGTTTAGGTTTGGTAAGTCATCCTTTCAACCACCCATGAATAAATATGTTTCCATATTTATGGACTCAATTCTGAGGGACCTTCATTTTGAGAACCACGGGCATGTTATGTTAGGAAGTAATCTTACTACTGATGATAGGTTGGCTTTAGACCAATTGTGCAACAATAAGGACATTATTGTTGTTTCAGCTGACAAAGGGGGAGCTGTGGTGGTTCTCAATACAGTTGATTATATACAGGAAGGGTTGTCACAACTATCGGATAAAACATGTTATATGCATATGTCTATAGATCCCACACCCATCTTTAAGGATGAAATTGATTCTTTTTTGAAGTTAGCCTTTGAGGAGGGGATTATTAGCAAAAAACGTTTGTCATCATTGATGGTGTCTGAACCTTCCAAGCAGATTTTGTACCTTTTACCTAAGATTCATAAATCTCTGAATAAACCTCCTGGTAGACCTATTGTCTCTGGAATAGGATCTCTTACTGAACCTTTATCTGCATTTCTCACGAAATACCTCAAGCCACTGTTAGGCTTGATTAGGGCAAGATTGCAGGACACTACCCAATTCTTACAGATTATTCAAGATACTCAGTTGGAACCAGGTTGGTATACGTGCACCTTAGATGTAAAAGCATTATACACTAGTATTCCACATTGGGCAGGTTTACAATCCCTTCAATACTGGCTTGATAGGGCAAATCTCTATACACCAGGGTTCAATACCTTACTTATTTGCATGTCAGAACATGTACTCAACAAAAATGTGCTATATTTTCAAGGCCAGTGTTATTGGCAACTGCAAGGTACGGCAATGGGAGCATCGTTTGCTCCCATTTATGCAGATCTTTTCATGGCTTATTTTGAGGAGTACATGATATATGACAATTCACATAACATTTACCAGGTTGAGATGGATATCTGGCGGCGTTATTTGGACGACTGCTGGTTAGTGTGGCGTGCGGATTTGGGTTACTTGCATGAATTTGTTGATTATCTTAACAGCAATATATGGGGACTGGAATTTTCAGTAACATATGATCAAAATACAATTAATTTTTTGGATGTCACGGTCTCGAGAAATCATGATTATACCTTATCTAGTAAGGTGTTCCGCAAGTACCCACAATATAATACCTTGCTTCATGCTTCTAGCATGCACCCACACCACACTATCAAAAGTATTCCAGTGTCACAGTTCATACGTATCAAACGCCTCAGCTCGAAGGATGAGGAATATCAAACAGCTAGTATTGATTTGAGTCAGAGGTTTGTTAGTAGGGGTTATGACCATCAAGATATCAACTTAGCCAGATGTAGGGTAAACCAAATGAACAGGGAACAACTATTAGAATACAAAACAACGAACAATAATACATCTTGTACTCCCGTACGTTTCGTTACGACTTATGGAAGAAACATCAATATGGTCAGGAATATCATTAACAAACATTGGAACATCTTACTGGCCAATGACCAATTGAGGTCATTTCTGGGACAACAATGTCGGTTTTCGTACAAGCGGGGCAAAACTTTGGGTTCGTATTTGTCACATTACAAACATACGGCTAGTGGAGGGATTATTCATAAACAACTTACCTTACAAGGTGATGAGCTATTTGGCTCTTTTCCCTGTGGCCATTGTGGATTGTGTTCTTATATGCCTAAATCAAAGGAATTTTCAAGTCGCAATACCGCCCAGATATTCAACATTAAAACTTTTGGTAACTGTAGTAGTGATTGGGTAGTGTACCTAGCTTCTTGTCATTGCGGTGCATTCTATGTAGGCCAAACCTCTAGGGCCCTTAGATCTCGAATGAATGAACATCGCAGTGATATTAGAAATCATAAATTGACTAGTGCTTTGTATCAACATACTCTTAAACATCCACAGGCCAGATTCAATTTTATGATCATAGATCGTATCACTGGTGACAGATGTCATAAACAGGGTTGGCATGGCTTATTAGATCATAAAGAGAGATATTGGATAGTTACACTAGGGGTCTGTTTCACCCTGGGCTTAATGATCATTTATAGTTGGTTCATTATGTATTACCATCCAATTTTTTTGGGCCGTACTTATATCATTTTTCAGGTACGGGTCCTAATTCTTGTTTAATATCTTTTCATCCCCAGGTTGTATAGACATTTGATGGGGGTGGGTCTATTTGGCTATAGTAGAGCCTCTATCATTTTTACTGATGGGTTGTTCCTGTATTATACTATACCTTGGTGATGTAGTTTTCAGACTACTGATGTGTAAGATTTAATTTATCTTTCAGGTAATTTAGGCAGATTGGATCATTTTGATATGGATGACTAGTTTCATATTGCAGAGTGAATAATTACACTTTTAGGCACAATAGGTACAATGGATAATCCTGATATGGATGGCTTGTACATCATATTGCAATGTATTATGATGATGATGATGTTGTTGTTTATTATTTCTGTCCATGAACAAACTGTAGAGTTTTTTTCTATTTTGGATGTCTGATGGCTGACTGTATTATATTTAATGTGAAGTCAGGACTTAGGATGTATTTGGGGCACTACATGGTTTATGTTTCTTCATTTGTTCATTTTTTTGCATGTTTTTCCTTTTAAACATATATTTATTCATGGAATATATGTTTACTGTTATTTTTGTATTTGTTGGTTCTTGGCAATTTAAGGGATTTGAAGGTTACTTTGTTATATTATGTTTCAGCAATGTTTGTGATTAGTTAGGATTTAGCTATTTTAAAAAAAATCTTTTTGGGCTATGGCTACATCTAAACACATCATTAATATTTATGACTATTGTTTGCTTATTGGCTGACAATTTCTATTTAATGTTTGAGGGATGGGACACTGTTGTTTTGTCCTACACTGAAGAAGGCAATATTTGCCGAAACCGGTCTGTATTCAATAAAGGATTATTATTTACCTCCATGTCTGCTCTTGCTGGTCTACTTGGTTGTTTTGTGGTAGGATGTAAACCACAATTCACCTTTAAGAATAAAAAGAATCTCAAAAGGAGATTATGCAATGGTCGAGACAAAGTGAATCTTGAGAATATGATTGGCACTAGACCATGTGGCAAGTGTAATCAATGCCAGTATATTTGCAGTGATACTCACTTTGTACATCCAGATACAAATGCACTTTATGAGCTTAGGGTTGGTGGTTCATGTTTGACCAACCATGTGGTTTATCTTGCTATCTGTGGCCAGTGCAACTGTTTTTATGTAGGCAAAACAGACCGCAGCCTCAGAGAAAGGGTTAGAGAACATGTATACAACATAGGGAAGGGCTCAGAGAACAACACTTTGTCTAAGCACGTTTTGAAGGTAGGCCAAAAACATACATTTAGGTTTATGATTGTTGCAAGAACTTATGAGAATATGAGAAATAGTGACATTAGAGATAGAACCGAAGAAGCTGAAGCAAGATGGATAGCTATGCTGAGAGCCAACTTTGGTCACGGGCTGAATGACAGCATTCCCATTAAGCCTATCTTAAGAAAAAGGGGGCTACGTAGGTAAATAGATGGCTTTGGGTTTATGTTTTTAATATATTAATATATTAATATATTTTTATGCAATGTTTGCCATGAAATATTTATATGTTTTTAAGAATTTTATTAAAACGATGCATTAAAATTGATGTATTTTTTAGAAGTTCTATATATTTTTAGAAGCTCTACATTATGAATATGAAGATAGAATGTTTTCTAGATATATATTATGTATTTTAGATTTATTGTATTTTATTAAATAGTCACACTTTTGTTGTGTCATACACACTTAGCTTTAAGCAATGCTTTCTGATCTATAAGAGAGAATACAGCTTTAATGGTAAATGGGCTATTGAGTCACATGATTATTTTAGTTAAGTATATATAGGTGTGGTGAGGAAGCAATATGTGAAAGCGCTTGTGTGACAATAAAGAAGACTTCTTATACTTTTATTCTTCGATTCAAGTCTGCTTTTTTACCTTTATTGAAGACCGAAGACTGCTTTTTTACTTTGATTTGGACACTGGAGCCTAACCTCAGCATTTTTTCTGGAGCTTAAATATCAACCCCTATATCACAAGATGGGTTGCAAACTGGCTCAGAGATAGAACCCACATGGTCAGAATTGCAGGTGCCATGTCCGAATCCAAGCCAGTTACAAGTGGCATCCCACAGGGCTCAGTTCTGGGACCTCTCTTGTTCAGTATATACTTCTCTGAGGTTCAGGCTAACACGTGGGGATTATGGCTGACAAAGTTCACAGATGACTGCAAACTGGGGGCCATAATCAAATCTCCAGCTGACACAAGCATCCTCCAAAAGGGTCTCACAGAGATGGATGCTTGGTGCCAGAGCCACGGCCTCAAGCTAAATGCTAAAAAGTGCATAGTCATCCCCTTTGGGAAAAACAAGGTGTCCACAAATTACCACATAGGTGGTAATCCATTAAGTATGGAAGAAGTAATTAAAGATTTGGGGACCAACGTAGATAGTATTCTCTCCTTTGATAATCACGTTGCCAAAGTGGTTAGAAAGACCTTCTATATAGCCCACCTTATCACGAAAGGGTTCGCATCTAGATCAAGAGAGGTCATTGTGCCCCTCTATTCATCACTCATCAAGCCCATAATTGAATACAATGCCCCTTTTGGAATGTACCTTACCCGACACCTGCAGCAATTGGAGAGACCCCAAAAGTACCTCACCAAGAGGATCATGGACTACAAACAGATGTCCTATGCAGCTCGACTAAAGAAACTCCAGTTCTACTCAGTTGCTTACCACCTACTCAGAGGCGAACTATGCCTGATGTACAATGCCATGTCAAACCCAGAATTAATGGACATGCTCCACCTCAAAAAATCCAAGTCCCTTAGAGCTACACACTCCAGGGACCTAAACCTCAGCACAAAAATAAATAGGACATGCTGGAGGGACAGATTAATTTCCCAGAGGCTCCCCTCACTCTGGAATAGAATCCCGATTCATGTTAGACATAGCCCCTCGCTGACCCTCTTCAAGCGAAATCTGGACGCGTAGATGGGAAATCGCAAATTCACCCCTGGGATCTCTTCTGTGTCCCTGCTAGACAGAGGCATAGTAAACTAATCTTAAAAGGGTACCTTCTGTGACCTACTTTACAGAGGCACAGTAGGCTAATCTAATAGGGAGGCGGAAGCCAAATACACTTTGGATAGGCTTATAAATGCACTAGGGCAGATAGCCTAGTATCTACCTATGAACCTATGAACTTATGATCTGAACACACACATCAATGGCTATGTTTACACCAAACCTACTGTTGGGACATATATCCTATTGTGCAACAAATGTGTTTCTATTCATGTTCCATGTTGAAACACTATCACTGATGGCCTGTTGCTAACAATGTAACCTGCATGCCATTGTAATTGCCACTGTGGTTCCATATATGCATGTGTTCTGTTTGCTAAGCAACTGTTCCAAATATGGTGTTTAGGGTTACTGGGAATATGTAGGAATGCTGTTATAACTAATCCTGTATTGTGTTGACTATTACTACCCACATATGTTCTAAGGCTGCAACATTATGGCACGTTTGAGAAGGCTAATCCCAACAGAACCACCTCTCCCACCTCATATGGCAACGGCACCAGGACACATGACCTCTGGGACCCAACTCAGGACCTTGTCATCTGCTGGTCCTGCAATACCTTCAGGTGGAACAACCTCATGGGATGGGGCCTGCCCCCCACCGGGAGTGCGCAGAGGCAAGATCCTGTATCCTGAAGTCAGGTCCAGAGTCTGGTGCATAGAGAGCTCTGCAGAGAATTGTGGGATCTGCTACATCACCTTGAGGCCCTCGTGACACACGTCGAGGTTCAGCCTGCCCCTCCTGCTCAGCCCCCCGCACAGCCACCTTCAGGGCCATGAAGGTGCAGTGGTGACTGTCCATGGGTGAAGACCTCAGTCCCACTGTTTCCATTTGGGCTTCCAATTTCCAAACATTCCTCCCTGTCCAAGGTGTTTACCCACCACATGTGTCATATACCGCCCCTGTATGCTGTCTTGTCTGTCATGTCTGCCTTCTGAACCAACCTACCTCCCCATATATACCTACTATCCTTCCCCAACATCCCACTCTCACCTTAACATAAAAAGGGCAATCTGTTATCAGCACAAATGTCACACCATACATAACTGGCCATTTCACACCCACTTACGACTGTTTACGGGTTCCTTAATCACTCTATATCCAACAGCCCTTGTTCTGGCCAGCAAATACATTATCAGCCCTTGCAGGTGTGTAACCCAGGACCTTGCATATCATAGCCACATTAATCTACCAGTATGCCATCTGAGTTGCAGATATGTGTGATGTGTTTTCAAACATATCATGCAGCACAGTCATTCAACAGTAGGGGAAAGGTATGTGTGTATATATCTATACATACATACATATATATATATATATATATATATATATATATATATATATATATACACACAGATATATATATATATATATATATATATATATATATATATATGGGTCTACTACCGGAGATCGAAATTACACTATTTTGAAATCTGGTAGTAGATGCCCACTAACGCGAAAGTGCACTTCACCGAAAGTGCACTTTCGAGAACACCACTAGAACAAATGGGCAATGTCCTCCACTGTGGTGCAGTAGTCACGGACCTTAGGGTTAGGGCTTGGGTTCAGGATAGTGGATAGCCCTACTAGCTATCCACTATCCTGAATCCAAGCCCTAACCCTAAGGTCCGTGACTACTGCACCACAGTGGAAGACATAGGTCCGTGTCTACTGCACCATTGAGGACATACACTTTCCTCCACTGTGGTGTGGTAGTTATGGACCTTAGGGTTAGGGCTTGGGTTAAGGATAGTGGATAGCCCTACTAGCTAGCCACTATCCTTAACCCAAGCCCTAACCATAATGTCCATAACCATTCGCTCAAGTGGTGTTTGTGAAAGTGCACTTTCGATGAACTGCACTTTCGCATTAGTTGGTATCTACTACCGGATTTCTAAATAGTGTAATTTTGATCTCTGGTAGTAGACCCATATATATCTATATCTATCTATATATATATATATATATATATATATATATATATATATATATATATATATAGGTTGCCTTCAGACATGAGGTCCACACTCTGAATCTCCTTTCTCAACTGCTGCACTGTTCTGCCTTGCTACAAAACAGAGCATCACATGTGGACACAGCCTAACATTAGGGGCAATATATAGGTTCAGATCGTAGATAGGCCTATTACAAACCTATGAAGTTTGTGCATGATACATTTCAGATTAGCATGACTGTTCTGAGGGTGGTGGGGTCTGACACTCATGTGTCTATCATGACTTTATTACTTCCACCTTCAGCTATTTGCCAGACTAATATACATGTTTGGAGGAACAGAACAAATTCTATGATGACTTACATCTTGTCATTCTGTGCAGATCCGCACAGCTGACAGGTATGGCCCACTGCCCACAGGGCCAGATGCTATATCCATAGCAGTTGTTCAGCAGGACATCATTACAGCAAGTCTTGATGGGACATATCAAGCTTTCAAAATCATCTGTCCCATTATTACAGACCAAGTACTACTTTCAATTACATGCTGACATGTTTCACATACCTGGTTTATTAGTATGCTCTTTTCTGTGTTGTACTTCAGGATGTCTCCCTTGTTTTTTTTTCTTTTTAGTATTATTTTTGTTTTTTACAATTATTTCTGTTTTTGCTGTGTTTTTATAAGAATAATCCCCTCCTCCTTTTATACAAAACGGTTTACCTAGTACACAAAACTTTAAACTATTAGGTGAGCCACCATGTTTTTCATGAAAATGCTAGGTAAACCGTTTTGTATAAAAGGAGGAGGGGATTATTCTTATAAATTACTTGAGTTAGAAACCAAAATGATTCTAAAATTTAAGATGTTGAAGCCCTTTGGGCTTAATCTTGAACTGGGTATTTAATTAGTTCATTGTGTGTATATATATTTTTTGTTATGAATGTATTAATGATATATTTATATTTATATGTATAATTATTTTTGAGACAGTCTTACACAGTTAAATGATTTTTAAAGTAGAACTTTTTGGAAGAATGGTCACTTTAAATGTTAAGTATATTAATTGAATAATTAAGTTGTCTGTGCCAATTGTTATTAAATTAATGGGTGTATATATATATATATATATATATATATATATATATATATATCCATTGAAGAAGACACTTATTGTGATCCATTGAAGGCGAAAGGCCGAGGTACCAGATCGTTTAAGCAATAAAGCAGAAACTGGTGAAAGTGCTGGATTCGTGTGTTGGAGCAGGTAGCAATACCTCTTACAGCAGGACTTGAGGACACAGGCCAAATATATGTTTGTATAAGCTTCCAGACCTACTGACAGTGTGAATATTGCTGTTATATGCATTGTATACTGCTCAATTTACAGGGTTTGTGTGTACATCCTAGTTTTGCATGGAACGCAGTTTGTCTGCATAGCTCTCAAATGTGGGCCTATCCTCATGATGGACAGAGGATTGGCTGTTATGTTTTGTCTGTTCACCACACAGGTCTTGTGTCTGACATATCAGTAGCATTATCTCCACTGATTGCTTTCGGTACATGGAAACATCCATTTGTGTTTCTGACTTCATATTCCCGAGTAAGGGTATGTTGCAATCAATCCTGTAACACCAGCAACTTTTACAGTGTATAACAGCTTTAAATTGGGCCCTGTATTCCAACCTCTGTCCTCTGCATATATATCAGACTTTGTCCAGATGTCATGCAGTATGAGGTTGTTAGGTAATGGCCTATCATTATTTAGTGCTGGCATTCCTGCTATCATTTCAGTGATGTTATGAACTCCCACACAAATTGTGGGGTAGGGTCCATATATATGAGGGCAACAGCTGGACAAAATGTGTGTGACCTTGTACAGTCTGGAGGTCAGTGTATGGAAAACACTGTTATATGCCCTTGTAAGACATTTTATAGGGGAGGGGTATTAAATGCTTTTAACCTAGGCTGTTACAACATGTAAGGGATATCAGTGTTAAGAAACATTGAGTTATACGGCTGTACATTTTCATACATTTCACCATGGAAACAGTGGTGAGATACAGCTTACTGTCTTACACACTGTTCTGTTTGAAAGTGTGATAGTGACATTCTAAGTTAAGCATTGCTATGTAACAGATACATTGACATTGTGACAACTAATACTTTTCTTTGGAGGCTGCCCAACTACATCTGTAGTTCAGAGTGTGGTTCCAATGTGCGAATGCAATACACATTTTTATATATGTATGTATATATATATATATATATATATATATATATATATATATATATATATATATATATATATATATATATATATATATATATATATATATATAGGTTCATAGGTTCATAGGTTCAAAGGTGCGTAGTAGGCTATCTGCTCGAAGGCATTTATAAGCCTAGCCAGAATGTGTTGGCTTTCGCTGTCCCCTTAGATTAGTTCCCTGTGCCTCTGACCAGCAGAGCCACTGAAGTGATCCCCGAGGTAAGCTTTCTGTTTCCCATCCACTCGTCAAGGTTTCTTTTGAAGAGTGTTAGCGAGGAGCTCTGCCTAATGTAGATTGGGATCTTGTTCCAAAGCATGGGAATTCTCTGGGACAGGAATTTATCTCTCCAGCATGTCTTATTTATTGTTGTGGTAAGGTTTAGATCCCTAGAGCGTGTGGCTCAAGGGGATAAGGTTTTCTTTAGGTGGAGCATGTCCATCAATTCTGGGTTGGACATGGCCTTGTATGTCAGGCAGAGATCACCTGTGAGTAGGCGGTATGCAACCGAGTACAACTGGAGTTTCTTCAGTTGAGCTGCATAGGGCATCTGTTTGAGGCCATTGATCCTCTTGGTGAGGTACTTCTGTGGTCTTTCCAGCTGTTGCAGGTGTCTTGTAAGGTACATCCCAAATGGGGAATTGTAGTCTAAGATGGGTCTGATAAGTGATGAGTAGAGGGGCACAATGACCTCTTTTGATCTGGATGCAAACCCTTTTGTGATAAGGTGGGCCACGTAGAAGGATTTTCTAACCACTTTGGCAATGTGATTATCAAAGGTGAGGTTACTGTCTACTTGGGTCTCCAGATTCCTTATTACGTCTTCCATATTTAGGGGACTGCCACCTATGTGGTATTTTGTGGGTACTTTGTTTTTTCCAAAGGGGATGACTATGCACTTTTTGGCATTTAGCTTGAGGCCATGATTTTGACACCAGGTATCCATCTCAGTGAGACCCTTTTGGAGGATGTCTGTGTCAGCCAGAGAGTCAATTATAGCCCCTAGTTTACAGTTGTCTGCGAACTTGGTCAGCCATAGTCCTCCTGTGCTTGCCTGTACCTCTGAGAAGTATATGTCGAATAGGAGGGGTCCTAGGACTGAGCCCTGGGGAACACCACTTGTAACCAGTTTGGAGACGGACCTAGCTCCTGCAACTGTCACCATGTGGGTTCTGTCTGTGAGCCAGTTGGCAACCCATCTTGTGATGTAGGGGTTTATGTTCAGGCTGGTGAGCTTGTCTATAATACCAGAATGGGGAATGGTGTTGGAGGCCTTAGTGAGGTCTAGGTAGGCTGTGTGTACCACCTTTCCCTCGTCTATAGCCTTGGTACCTGTCTCAAAGAAGTCCACCAGGTTTAGGAGGCATGGTCTGCCCTTAACAAAGGCAAACTGGGTAGGGTCCAGTGTTTGGAAGTTCCCAATGTCTCTGTTAATGAGTTCCATGATGATGCGCTCCATAGCCTTGCAGATCAAGCTAGTCAGGCTTATAGGGTGATAGTTCCCAGGGTCTGTTGTGGCTCAACCTTTGTGGAGTGGGATAACCGTTGCTGTGTGCCACTCTATGGGTATGTAGCCTGTGGAGAGGCTGAGGTTGAACAGTGTGTTTAGGTGAGGGGATAGTTTGTCTTTGAGCTCATATAGGATGCAGCCTGGGACACTGTCCAGTCCCACTGATGCTGAGTTTTTGGCTTTGGAGAGGGCTGTTTTAACCTGAGTGTCTGTGATTTCAGGGACTCTACATTCTTCTGGTATGGTTATGGGTCCTTTTGAGGATGAGATGGGGGTGAAGTTTGCACTGAACCTGTCTGCCAGGATGTTGGCAATATCGGTCGGTTCAGTGTATTTTGTGCCATTCTGCACTAACTCCGAGCAGATCTGAGCATTGCCACTTAGATTCTTGACACAGCTAAAGAATGCCTTGTGGTTATCTTTGGAGTCCTTGGCAATTTTTCTTTCAAAGCTCGCCTTGGATGATTTTATGAGGGATCGTAGTTTCTTGATGATACTGATCAGGGATGTCTTCCCTTCTTGTGATTTTACGCTTTTCTGTACTAGTGAGTCTTGGTTTTGCTTGGGATGGCACATTTCATGCATTCTTGTAGCTGCCCATAGAATGCATAAGTAAAGGATTTTGCAACTTGGACAGTGTTATCCTTCAGCATGGGGGCTTTGAAACTTTTCACCTCGGTCTTAAGTAACGTGAAGTTTGCTTTTGAAAAGTTTTTCATGGTGGTTTTCTTTTCCGGGGGAGGGGGCAGAATATGGATATCCAAAGTGATTTGTTTATGGTCAGATCTAACCAGCAAGGGGTTGACCTCTGGTGTGAACACCGGTCACCCATGTTGGTGATGACCAGGTCCAATATGTTGTCACCTCTGGTGGGAGTGTTGACCAGTTTAACCAGGGCATTTGAGTTTATAAATTCTAGGAAAAGTTGGGCAAGGGAGTTTGTACTTGAGTAGTTCTCCCAGTTAATGTTTGGGTAACTGAAATCACCAAATATTAGGGTGTTTAGTAGGACCTTTATGTTTCCCAGTGTTTCCAGAAACATAGAATGGGGGTCCTGGGACATGGTGGGTGATCTATAGCAAGGTACAATTTGAAATGCAATTTTGCCCATTGTTAGTTGCACATGGATGATCTCTGATGCATCGTGCTGTGCCACTAACCTGGATGTGTGAGTATCCTTGATGAATATGGATACGCCCCCGCCTTTTGTATTTTGGTTTGGGTTCTGTGGCAACATGTATGGTATGAGTTGTAACCTGGTAGTGCTGGTGTGCTCTCTGGAGCCTTAAACCAGGTTTCTGTTACTGCACATATATCGATTTTCTCCATACTGAGGAGTGCCTGGAGTGCGTGCATTTTGATCTTTAGACTTCTGGCATTGAGTAGCATTACCCTAAGTTTTTTGTTACTTGTGCTATTTACGGTGTTGGGTTTGTCTTTTGAGCCTTGTCTAAAAAAGGCACTATGTGGGGGTGGCAAGGGCCTTGGCAAGTATTAGAAAGCCAAAGGGTGACAGGTGCAAGCCATCTCTAATGAAGCAGCGTGGCTTGTCGAGCATGTCATCCCAGGCAGACAGACACTGGATCCCCTTTGAATGACACCAGAAACTTAGCCAATTGTTGAAATCGAGAATTTTTTCTTTATACTGTGGTATCATTCTTAGTGAGGGCAGGATGCTGCTCACAGTCAGGGTCATACCGGCCTGGGCTACATGATCAGAGAGCTCTTCCATGTCTGTTTTCATGTAGTCCAGGGAGGTATGGCTCAGCTCATTCACACCAACATGGACAATGACAGAGTCATATTTGTACTTGTTCTGGAGTTACCCGAGTGCTTGTGTTATGTGGTGGATCCTGGCACCCGACAGGCAGCTAACAGTAACCTTCTCCTTATTCAGTCTAATGAGTGGGACATCAGTGTGCCTGACTATAGAGTCCCCTATTACTAGTATGTTGGGTATGTTATTTTGCCTTAAGGGCTGTGATTGCATGCCACACTGCTTTTGTGAAGTATGTTTTTCACTGTTTCTGCTTGGGGGTGGCGGTTGCTTGGATGTTTGCTTTGGAGGTCTCTGTTGGTTTTGCAGATTTTTATTTAGAGCCTCCGAGTATGTTTTTCTGTATTTATGTTTTTTTTTTGCCGGTGCTGGTTTAATGAGTATATATATATATATATATATATATATTGTTTTATATATATATAAATATATATAATATATATATATATATATATATATATATATATATAGAGAGAGAGAGAGAGAGACATATATAGATATAGATATATACATATGTCTGTTTACACACACACATATATATATATATATATATATATATATATATATATATATATATATATATACATACATACATACATACATACATCTACATATAGAAATACAGTTTCTCTACTGTATAATGACTGTGCTGCATGATATGTTTGAGAAAACACCGTATTTATGTACAGCTCAAATGGTGTAGTAGGAAATCATTGTAGTTATGGTGTGAAGGGTCCTGGGTTTGAGACTTGCAATGACTGATTATTTTCTTGTTGGGTGGAACAAGGGCTGTTGGATACAGAGTGACTAAGGCACTTTTAGGCAGTTGTAAGCAGGTTTGCTTGGGTTTGCGTGATGGTAAGCAATGCTAACTTCAGGTAAAATATGCTTACAGCCAGTTACCCGGAAAATTGCTTATTCTGCATAGGCATTGCTTACCACCATGCAAACAGGCTTAAACCTGCTTACTACTGCTTAAAAGTGCTTACTCTCACTTACCCCTATGCTAATTTCTTTAAAAGAAAAGAAAAAGAGGTGATCGGAAAGTGGTGACAAAGGGGGCACGCAGAGAAAAAGACAATAAGGAAAATAGCTAGGGATGTTCAGAACAGGTGTAGGGAAGTTCCATAGCTGTCCATTTCTTCTACAGCAACAGGTGTGCATATAAACTGAATTTGGAGGTAGATTTGGACACTCAACCCCCTGAGAGAGGGGTGAGGACAACAATAATATGTTGTGAAGCCAATTACACAAGATTACATGTGTCCAGTGGACACGTGTACGAAATGGACAGCTATGTATTGGGTGAGATTTTTTTGTTGGTAGCAGATTGACATTTTTTTTAAGGTGAGAGTAGGATGTTGAGGAAGGATAGTAGGTATATTTGGGGAGGTAGGTTGGGTAGAAAGACAGACAAGACAGACATGACAGCATACTGGGGCAGCATATTACACATGTGGGGGATAAGCACCTTGGACGGGGAGGGGTGTTTGGAAGTTGGACGCCCATGAGCTCCCAAATGGAAACAGTGGGACTGAGGTCCCCACACATGGGCAGTCACCACTGCACCTTTACAGCCCCAAAGGTGGCTGTGCTGGGGGCTGGGTAGGAGGGGCAGGTTCACGCTCTAAATGCACCATGCAGGCCTCAAGCTGGTGTAGTAGATCTCCAAACTTCCTGTGCAGCTCACTTTGCAACAAGCCCCAGACCTGACTATGGGTGACATAGTGGGTCCCAGAAGTGCTGGAGCCTGGTGTCATGGCCCGATGAAGTGGGAGAAGTGGGTCCGCTGGGGCCAGCCTTCCCAAACTTTTGCTATGGTGTTGCAGTTTTAAAACATATGTGGGTTAGTAATAGTCAACACATTCCAGGATTTGTTATAACAGCATGCATAGATATTCCCATTAACCCAATACACCAGATTTGGAACAGTTGCATAGCAGACAATACACATGCATATATGGAACCACAGTGGCCATTACAACAGCATGCAGGTTACATTGATAGCAACAGGCCACCAGTGATAGTATTTCAACATGGAGCATTAATAGAAACACATTTCAATATTTATTGAACAATAAGATATATGTCCCTACAGTAGGTTTGGTGTAAACATACCCATTGATTTGTGTAATTAGATTATTGTTGCAGCTATGGTGGTGGGAGAGAGAGATGTCAATTAACAATGTATATATCTCTGTAGTTTTCAATATTTAATGCTCATTGCTCTAATCAGTAAGATACAGGTATTATTACTCTACCCTATGGCCTTGGTTTGGCCAGTGTATGTTTGTAAACAAGTGTATACTTCAACTGTCTTATAGCTAAATTCTACATCTCTTACCTGGTATACCTGTGGAGGGAATGTTTGTTAACAATACCTGACTGTTTCTACACATATTCCCAGATTCTGAGTTAATATTATGCACATACCTTTCAATCTCTTATTGCACACACTCTGTTCAAAGCTTGACAACATGGGGATGGAAATGAGACATATTTTGAATATGCTCTCATAAACTTGGAGGGCTGATAGAGTGACAGGATTTGTTTTCATATACATTTTCTGAAGGTTTTGAGGTCTGAAAATCAAATGTATATCATTGTCTGCTGACTACAAATCTGAGATCATCCCACTGATTTTCCATGGGGACAGGGGAACAGGCAGAAAATATGAGCCAATTATATGACATTCTGAAAGGATGTGTACAGTTGAGACATATGATTATGCATACAGCTTACTACCACTCCCAGGATTCAAACCATGGTTGTGTCTGCTAAAAATACAACAATTTAAGTCACAGTAGAGTGTGCTGTTTGGATATTGCAGTCTATCATTTCTGTTTTCTGTCTAAGTCTCTCATGGTTGTACAATCTGACCTTGTAATTATAGCAGTCTTATACAGACATTCCTAGACATTTTTATTATGTAGCACAGTGTGGGTAACAGTGGTTAATACAACATTACTATTCAGAGAATGCAACACTAAAAATGCCATACAATACCAGAGTAACACTACCAGTCCAGGATTTCAATCTTTATTGGCAGGAACAGTTTTCTTATCTGACAGACCTGTGGAGAGAATGTTTGTTAACACTGCCTGAATGTTTCCACACATATTACCATATTCTGAGTTAATATTATGCACATACCTCTCAATCTGTTAATGTACACACTCTGGTCATAGCTTAACAACATGGGGGCAGAAATGGGACATATTTTGAATATTGCTCTCATAAACATTTGGCGAGTTGCTAGAGTGACAGGTTTGTTTTCATATACATTTTCTGAAAGTTTTGAGGTCTGAAAATCAGATGTATGTCATTATTTACTGCCAAAAATTCTAAGATCATCCCACTGATTTGCCAGGGGGACAGGGTAAAAGGCAGAAAACATGAGCCAATTATCTGGACATTCTGAACAAATCTGTAGAGTTGAGAGGTATGATTATGCATACAGCTTACTACCACTCCCAGGATTCGAACCATGGCTGTGTCTGCTAAAAATGCAACAATTTAAGGCACAATAGAGTGTGCTATTTGAATATTGCTGTCTATCTCTTCACTGTTTTCTGTCGAAGTCTCCCTCGGTTGTACAATCTGACCTTGTGATTACAACAGTCTTATACAGACATTCATAGGTTCATAGGTTCATAGGTTTATACTAGGCTATCTGCCCCAAGGCATTTATAAGCCTAGCCCGAATTTTTGTGGCTTACGCCACCCCTTATATGAAAAAATACTGTACCCATTAGTTTGTTGTGCCTCTGTCCAGCAGTGACACAGAGATGATTCCCAGGGTAAACCTACGATCTCCCATCCACAGGTCAAGATTTCTCTTGAACAGAGCCAGCGAGGTGCTCTGCCTCACATGGACCGGGACTCTATTCCACAGCATAGGGAGTCTCTGAGTGATAAATCTATCCCTCCAGCATGTTCTATTTATATCCGTGCTAAGGTTTAAGTCACTTGCTCTAGTGGTTTTGGTGGATTTGGATTTTTTGAGGTGGAGCATGTCCATTAATTCTGGGTTGGACATGGCCTTGTATGTCAGGCACATGTCACCTCTGAGCAGACGGTATGCGACTGAATAGAGCTGGAGTTTCTTCAATCTGGCAGCATATGACAGATTTTGGAGTCCCTTTATCCTTTTGGTGAGAAACTTTTGGGGTCTCTCCAATTGCTGCAGATGTCGGGCGAGATACATCCCGAATGGGGCATTGTACTCGATCATTGGTCTGATAAGTGAAGAGTACAGGGAACAATGACCTCACTAGATCTGGATGTGAATCCCTTCATGATCAGGTGGGCAATGTAGAAGGTCTTTCTAACCACTTTAGCAACGTGAGTGTCAAAAGAAAGGCCACTGTCAACCTGGGTCCCCAGGTCCCTGATAACCTCTTCTGTGCTTAGTGGATTGCCACCTATATGGTAGCTTGGGGTTACCTTGTTTTTCCCAAAGGGTATGACTATACATTTTTTGGCGTTTAACTTCAGGCCATGGCTCTGGCACCAGCTATCTGTTTCCGTGAGTCCCTTCTGAAGGATATCCGTGTCCGATGCACTTAGGTTCATAGGTTCATAGGTTCATAGGTTAGTACTAAGCTAACTGCCCTTGTGAGCCATTTTCAGCCTAGCCAATTATCCCTTGTTAGACTCAAACCCTGCACCTTGTGTTTGTAAGGCAAACACCTTAAACCATTAGGCCACCCTCCCAACCCCACTATGGCGCCCAGTTTGCAGTCGTCTGCAAACTTTGTCAGCCAAAGTCCTCCCATGTTGGCCTGTACTTCTGAGAAGTAGATGCCGAACAATAGGGGGCCAAGGACCGAGCCCTGTGGGACACCACTTGTGACCGGCTTGGAGTCTGACATAGCGCCAGCAACTCTAACCCTGTGGGTTCTGTCCTTAAGCCAGTTTGCAACCCATCTTGTGACATATGGGTTTACATTTAAGCTGGTAAGTTTTTCTACAATACCCGAGTGGGGTATTGTGTCGAAAGCCTTTGCAAGGTCAAGGTAGGCTGTATGGACTGCCTTTCCCTCATCAATGGCCTTGGTGACTGTTTCGAAGAAGTCGACCAAGTTCAAAAGGCATGATCTTCCCTTGACGAAGCCAAACTGGGTCGGGTCCAATGTCTGCAAGTCCCCTATATCTTTGTTTATGAGCTCCATTATGATCCTCTCCATAGCTTTACAGACTAGACTTGTTAAGCTTATGGGGCGGTAGTTACCAGGGTCCGTAGAGGCACCACCTTTGTGGAGTGGGACCACAGTTGCCGTACGCCACTCCTTGGGCACGTATCCTGTAGTAAGGCTGAGATTAAACAGCTGCCTTATGTGCGGGTTTAATTCCTCATTTAGCTCATGTAGCACACAGCCGGGGACACCATCCGGTCCCATTGATGCTGTGTTTTTAGCTTTAGAGAGCAGCTTTCACCTGCGCATTTGAGATGTCTGGGAGGCTACACTCCGCTGGGATAGTTATCTCTCCTTTAGGGGGGGGGGTGAAGTTTGCACTGAACCTGTCTGCCAGTATGTTGGCAATGTCTGTGGGTTCAGTGATTTTGTATCATTTTGGACTAATTCTGAGCATATCTGGGAGTTTCCACCCAGGTTCCTAACATAGCTGAAAAGGCCTTATGATTGTCCTTTGAATTCATGGCAATTTTTCTTTCAAAATTGGCCTTAGTTGTTTTTATGAGTGCTCGCATTTTTTACTAATAATGATCAGTGGTGACTTCCCTTTTATGGATTTTGTTCTATCATGTAATAGCTTTCTCCTCTTATTGTAAAGTTTGTTAATGGCTGGGGTCCACCAGACTGGACGTTTGCCCTTTGTGGAAAGAGTCTTGGTTTTATTTGGGATTGCCTGATCCATGCAGTCCTGGAGGTGTTCATAGAAGGCATTTGTAAGGGCTTCCGCAGCTTGGGTTGTGGTTTCCACTGTCTCAGGGGCCTTGAAGGATACCACACCAGTCTTGAGTAGTGTGAAGTTTGCTTTAGAGAAGTTCTTCACTGTGGTCTTTTTTGTTGGGGGGGGGGCGGGATGTGGATTTCCAGTGAGATTAGTTTATGATCAGATCTCACCAATGATGGATATACTTCCGGTGTGGAGCATTTTGTCCCCATGTTTGTGATAATGAGATCTAGTATATTTTCTCCTCTCATGGGAACAGTGACTAGCTGTTCCATGGCATTTGAATTTATGAACTCCAGGAACCGTTGGGCTAGAAAGTTAGGGTTTGAGTAATGTTCCCAGTCTATATTCGGGTAGTTGAAGTCACCCAATTTGATGGTGTTTGGAGATACATTTATACCCTCCAGTGTCTTCAGGAAGGCTGTGTGGGGTTCCTGAGTTTGAGAGGGTGGCCTGTAGCATGCTACAATTTGTAGAGCAGTTTTGCCTATGGTTAGTTGCACCTGGATGGTTTCCGAGCTGTGCGTTGCCACCAACCTGGAGGTGTGGGTATCCTTTATGAATATGGATACACCCCCTCCTTTTGTGGTGTGGTCCAGGTTTTGGGGCCGGAATGCATGATATGAGGTAAAACCTAATAGTGCCGGGGTGCTCTCAGGAGCCTTGAACCAGGTTTCAGTTACAGCACAGACATCGATGTTCTCCATACTGAGAAGGGCCTCGAGAGCTCCTCTATGTCTCTTTTCATGTAGTCCAGGGAGGTACGTCTCAGGTCGTTCACACCAGCATGGACAATGACTGTGTCATATTTGTACTTGCCGTGGAGTGACCCGAGTGCTTGTGTTATGTGGTGGATTCTAGCGCCCGATAGGCAGCTTACTGTGACCCTCTCCTTGTTCAGCCTGGTGAGTGGGACGTCAGTGTGTCTGACTATGGAGTCACCTATGACAAGTATGTTTGGTGTTGTATTTGGCCTTAAGGGCTGTGACTGCTTTGCACACTGCTTTTGTGGTTTATGTGTTGCTTGTGGGGTGTCTTGAGGTAGCAGTTGTTTGGGTGTCTGCTTTGGAGGCCTCTGCTGCTTAGGTAAATTTTTACTCAGAGACTCCGAGTATGTCTTTGTGTGTTTATGTGTTTGATTCAGTGGTGTGGTAGCATTATGTGAGGTTGGTTTTGTGGTGTGTGTAGTTGCCTTCTCCTCCTGTCTGGTCTTGCCAGTCCTGAGTTGAGAGAGCTCAGCCTCCAGTTTGGCTAAATAGCTGCATCTCTAAAGTATTTGTGTTATGTGGGAGGAGGAGAGGGTTGTCTGTGTACATGAGGCAGTTATAACATTGCCTCAAGATTCCCAGATTCACCAGCTGGACCGGAGAGGAGATTGACAACTGACCTTTGGACATGCTAGAATAATATTGGGAATTCCTTAATAATTGAAAACAAGGGCCAGTGGGGAGTGAGGGTGTAGTGCTTTTAATTTTTAGTGCTGACTTATATAATTGCTTTAGTGAGCAAGTGCCAGGTAACTTGAGTGCAATGTGTTACAAGTAACTAAATGCAAAACGACAAACAGTAACTTTCTTTCAAGTGAAACAAGGAAATAAGTACAGTAAGCAATGCAGATATCACTAGTGATCCACAGAAGCACTGAGAAGCCGTATTAGGTGGAATTAGCTTCCAGGAAATAACAAGCAAACAAACAACAAGCATATAAACAAAGCTAGATTCAGCAGGCCTGGATCTAGTCTATGCTAGAGCAAACAAGGTGTACCAATTTCAGTAAGATACAGTTCAAATATTCAGGCATTATAAACCTTTAACCAGAAATTCCCAGCTCAGAAGGGCAGAGTCCAGCCTCTTCTCCCACAAGAGTGCAGACCACGAACCTTCTTAATGTAAAATAACTGGCCTGAAGCCCAAGTGCCTAAACCAGAACTAATACACTTGGACACTGGGCTCTTAATCAGCAGTTCCCAACTTAGAAGGATGAAAGCTACCTGTCCTGCCACCACAGTGCTTGCCACAAACCTTCCTAATGTAAAACAACTGGTCTGAAGCCCAAGTGCTTAATCCAAAAGACTTAGAATGATAGCTACACTTTAATCAAGTTACAACCAAGCAGTAATAAATACAATTGAATACTTTAGAGAATGTCTGGATTAGTGCTCAAGTTACACAAACAACGCTGGATCCAGCAGGCCCGAATCCAGTCTATGCCACAGCAAACAAGGCGCACCAACTTCAGTAAGAAGCAGTTCAGATATGCATGCACTATAAGCCTTTAACCAGAAATTCCCAGCTCAGAAGGGCAGAGTCCAGCCTCTCCTCCCACAAGAGTGCAGACCACGAACCCTCTTAATGTAAAATAACTGGCCTGAAAGCCCAAGTGCTTAAACCAGAATTAATACACTTTTAGAATAACAGACACTGAGCCCTCAATCTGCAGTTCCCAACCTAGAAGGATGTAAGCTACCTGTTCTGCCACAACAGTGCAGACCACAAACCCTCTCAGTGCAAAACAACTGGTCCGAAGCCCAAGTTTTTAAACCAAAAGGCTTAGAATGAGTTACACCAAGCAGTAATAAATACAATTGAGTATTTTTAAGATGATGCAAAAGTAAAATGAAGTAGGTAGAAACACAAGTACAGTAAAAGCAGATGAAAATTCTTTTTTTTTTATCTGAACAAGTGCTGAGATCAAAGAAACAGATTTGAGAGCTGAAACTAGAAAACTGGCTAGTTATAAGAAAAAAAAAACAAGCTAGAAGGCTTCCCTCAAACACATAAGGGCTTGGGGGCTCAGAAGCCTACAAATAGTCTATACCACTTAACAGGAAAGGCAGGAAATGAGCTTAATTTTGTTTTTGTCTGTTTCCCAGATGCTCTCTTCGTACACAGTAGGAGTGTCTGAAATCAGAATATGATCTCACTGCACTCAGTTGAGTGAGCAAATGAGATGAGCCCAGAGGCAGGCTGAGGGGCGGGCAGTTTCAAGGCCACTAAGATTAACACCAAAACAAAACCAGGGAGGGTGGGTGGGAATAACTGAAGAGCAGAAAAACTGCCAGTTCAGTTAAAATTCCTTCAACACAGTTTAAATCCAATTAAATAACGTATATATATATATATATATATATATATATATATATATATATATATATATATATATTTTTTTAAAAGTGCAGATAAAGGTACTTAAATTCTCTTATACGTCCAGTTGATTCCTAGACATTTTTATTATGTAGCACAGTGTGGGTAACAATGGTTAATGCAACATTACTATTCAGAGAATGCAACACTAAAAATGCTATACAATACCAGAGTAAACACAACCAGTCTAGGATTTAGAGCTTTATTGCCAGGCAGTTACACTTTTTTATAAATACAACCTATATGGGACTATTACTGTCATATTGTCTGGTTTATTTAGTACAGCCCATACACAAAATAGTTTTTATACTGGCAGTTGACTTCCTACTACTTTTATATTTATTTGATATGACTACTACAAGCAGGATTGTTACTCACCAGCCTCGCAATGCAGCCTTTGCAGCCTTCTCACATGGGCTTCCTGATTCACAGCCCGCTCAGCTGCAGCTGTAAGAGAAATAGAGAAATGTTTAACCATACCTATCCATCATATACACAGGCTGGACATTATTAAACAGTTACTGTTATGAGTACTTACACACTGTTGGGACATCACCCATCTGCCTTAATTCTTGGATCTACTGATCCAAGAGCTCCCTCTTCCTCTGTTTCAAGTTGGCATAGTGGTGCCTGACCTGCTCACCAGTCCAAGCGATACCAGTGGCACTGGTGAGGTCATGGTCAAGACAGTCCCAGGCTTCCACTTTATATTGGAAGCCTTGGCACTGGCCCTGCAGCAGTCTCTCATCATGATTTTTTACCAGGAATCCCACCATGACCTTAGACTCTTGGATGCCCCAGCACTGCACCTGAAAGCGCTATCCCTCTCTGACTCCAGCCATGCTGCCTACAGTAGGAAGCTGCAACCAGTTATGAGCTATATTCCCACCTGTGGAGTTTTAATATGGCCGATTTCCCACTCTTTGCAGTGATTGGATGGTTTTGAATATGCTGAGCTAAGCTAAGCTACAGGAAACCTGCTTAGCTAAGGTTGGCATTGCTTAAAGGGGCAAGTTCCGCACTGCTTACCAATGGGCAAATCCATTTAGCTGGGCTACTCATTGCTTAGCAGTCATATTTATACAATGCTTACACCTGGTAAGCAGAGCTGTACAATGCTTAGCATTGCTTATTTTTCATTTTATAGACTATTTGCTGTATGGCATTGATTTATCATTCATTGCATATTATACATTTGTTTACTGCCCCTGACATCCCCCAATGTGCTTTCATTACATGTATTCATGTGTGACTATACTGTATGGGGCATTTGTGTTTGTATGGGGATTTCACCACTTTATTACACTGACACCTCACATCTGGACCTAATGCAGTTCTCCAGTTAACAAATATATGTTATTTAGTAGGTAATACAAAAAAAATGTTTATGCACTGCTGTCACATTTAAAATGTGAATTGGTTACTGTGGGGATTGAACTGGGAATGGTTGCCCACAAAGTGTATGCTCTAACCACTACACTATTGCAATACTGCTTATGTTGGATGTCTCTTGCTATTTAACTTCTTGTGCTGCTTAAGCTGGACTAAGCGTAGCTAAGCAACAGGCACAGTCATGCAGCTACACTTAAACTTTATCACATTTATAAAAAGAAAAGTTTTATTGTGTTATTTTATCTACATTTTATCTACACCCTTCAGAATATCCCTGCTAATGCTAAACCTGTTATTTTATCAGCTTTCTGCTTCATGGTGGGCATACCTCTCAACCTCTTGGAGCAAAACCTCTGGATAAACCCTAAAATGATGGAGGGACAAATAGAGGGTCAGATTTTAAATATTGCTCTTACAAGCTTAGACAGTTGATGTTAGCATGGATTTTCTGAAGGATGTGGAGTCTTTTAAACTCATATTTTGTCATTTTATTTAATGACTTCAATCCTCAGCTGTTTTCTACAAAAGTACAGATTTTAGGAGGAACACACCAAAAATATGAGCTAAAACTGTGGACATTCTGTGAAAATCTGTACAGTTGAGAGGTATGTTTAAATCCTGATGTGTTGGGGGTGTTATGAGAATTTTCGCTCATTGTAATTGCCAAAAGGCAATTCTGGAGTGCAGGGGTGTGTGTGTTGTGAGAGCTCTGCTCTTAGACACACCTCCTGCACTTGTACACGGCTCAGTGTTAGTTTAACAGCACAGGCAGTGCGCCTCCATGAATATGCAAGGCGCTTTGCCGTGCTGTACAGGAGCAGTCCCTGCTGTGCAGGAATAACTTATTCCTGCACGGCTGCTTGCTGAATCCCAGGGATTAACTTTTCCTGCAGCCATGTGGGGATGGGGTATCAGATGCTAATGATCAACATCTGTGACTGTTCATTGCTTGGATCATAAGGAATGCACCATCTGCTATTGTCTTGTTTCTGATTTGCTCTCAGTCTAAGCATGTAAACTAGGTTGATAGTTTTTCTGTCAGTGCATACTGCAGATGGTATCGTAGTCTGACAGTTCAACATGGTGTCATTAAATTAACTTTTACAATTTTCAATGAAACAAAATGTTTTACACTTAATTAAAGATGCTGTAAAGAAAACCATGAAAGGCATAAGGCTAAATGAATATTGCAACAAAATGGATTTGTGGTAGTGAGTTCTTATATTAAATAAGATTTATTTTAGTATAAGTTTGCTAGGGTAGAATTTTTCAAGTGCTGAAAAAATTGATGGTGATGGTAATAATAATAATAATAATAATAATAATAATTATTATTATTATTATTATAGCATTGCAAAGACAAGCACACTGTGCATGCCATCAATACAAAATCAGTCTATTTGTGTTCATTATGGAAATAATTCATTACCTGTTAATCAGCTGTCCTATATGAACACTGTATTAAAATTGCTTGTTAGCTGTTTCTACATTTTATATGCTGGAGAGGGAATATTAAATTATATTTCCATTCCTATTGTCTCAGGTAAATATAACTTAAACATTGACTGGAATGTGATGAAAAATAATATCACGGACCTTGTTATTTCTTTAGCTAGAGGGAATAGCAAGCAGTTAATTTGTGCTGAATTACAGTTCAGTATTGCGTATGTATCTAGCTTCCCAACATAAATGATTCATTTTCCCTTTAGGATAAACATGAAAGGGATCATCTCTGTTTTTATAAGTCATGGAAAGAACTATATTATTGACATGATATCCAAACTGTGCTTAGAGGAGAATGTGAAGTAAAGTTTTTTTATAGGAAAGTACACAAATGGCTATGTATGTAAGGTCAGTGTCAAGATTCGTTTTTACAGCGCAGGAGCAAATCAATATTTACAAATGTACAGTGCTTCTGTTCTCAGTTCTCCAACATTATAGCCAAGTCAGACATGATAAAGAGGCCATAAAACTTCAGAGAATATGATGCATAATTATTTTGTTCCTAGACTCTTGCTGACTGCACATTTGATGTTTGCCATGTTCTTGAATAAAATATGAATGTTGCTGCACAGTTTTAGGTAACATGCAATCATAAGCTCATTGCAGTGTGAGCTTTGTTTAGTATGCCAGTGCCATACAACTTATGATGAATGCCTGGCACTGCAGATGTGTGGATTACTACCCAGAATAACAAACCATGTAAGATAAATGGTTCCATTTATATATCAGTACATTTTGTGTTATTTTATTTATTTACAGCAAGAAAATAATAATATATTTTCTATTACATTTTCAGTTTCATAACCAAACTGCTGCACTGGGACACTCAGGTTTCATTTAAGAATGGCATGTGGGTGTTTCTGTTTCCACATGTAAAATGTCATGATTAGGATCATAACACATGAATGTTGTCCCTGTTGTCATTGGAAACCAAACCTCCAGCTTTATCAACCATCAACTTAACCAGTAGTTTATTATTTCTAAAACAGAATATGTTGACTTTTATTCCTTCCTTAATTTAGACTGCCTGAGAGCTATATTTAATTTATTTTCCTTTGTTATCTAAAAACAGCCTCCCCATTAAACTGTATTACCTAGTCTTCTAGGTACTCATCCTTGTGGTAGATATATAACATGCCAATATGTTAGTAAAACATTTAAATATATTAATGGGCTATCTGGTGCTGCGGTAGCGTTGTCACCTCACAGTTAGATGTTGCCCATTCGATTCTCAGTTAGAGCGTATTCTGTGTGGCGACATGCGTGAATGGGCATTCCTTCGTTAAAGTTTGTGCGTTAGGCCCGGCAAGCCAGCACGTAAAACTCTACTGCCAATCATTAGCGGACCGGAGTTCCGCTGTGGCGACCCCTAACTGGGAAAAGCCGAAAGACACAAACAAACAATGGGCTATCTTTTCAATCTAATGCCATGTTTTCATGTAATACAGAAGGCATTATATATGCACTTAAATGCCCTTGTGGCATGTCCTATATAGATGAAAGCAAGAGGGCCTTTAAGACTAAGATTCAGGAACATATTAGGGATATTAAAAATGTAAAATTAGAGAGCCCTCTTGCTATGCATTTCAAAAGATATCATAATAGTAACCCACTGGGCTTGTTAGGTACAATTTTAGAACAACTTTCTACTAATAAATATGGCACTGACTTAAATAAAAATCTCTTGTATAAAGAAACACTTTTTAAAGTAAAATATAGCACATTAGTCCCTGGTGGTATTGTAGAATGCAGTTGGAGAGTTCTCATTTAAGCTTGTTAAGTGTTTTAAATTGTTTAATTGTTTAATTAATTTTATTATATAAATGTGTATTCCAAATCTACTTTGTATTCTCCTTGGAAGGCTATTGCTGTGGCGCTAGAGGTTCTATTAAATTTTCATGTGGTGGATCCTGGTTTCTTTGGTCATTTATTTCTTATTTTTTGTGCTTTATTGGTTGCTTTAGAAAACCATTAGAAGTCTGAGCTCACTCTTCAGACTGAAGCTAAAATGTCATGAATCTACCACATTGTTTCAATAAATAAGGCAAAACAACAGCTACTACTAGCACCATTTTGGATATTCAGGAAAATATATATTTCAATTACAAGCTCTTTTTGTGGGAACACTGAGTATGGTCAAAGAGCAGGAGCACAGCAGCAAAGAATTATTTACTACAGATGGGACTAAAACTCAGATCTTGCGTATCTTTTCTGTGGCTACTCTACCATTAATCTGTTGCAACTGAGACATGACCATGGTTTCGATAGTTCACCAACAAACAGCAAACTCTGAAGGCTTTGAAACAAACATCAAACCTTTCATTACTACTGCACTCCTCTAGTTCTTCAAAAAAAAACAAAAAAAAACTCCTAAATGATATAGTAGTGTATTGTTTCAGGGCTTATTGAACACTTAAAAAAATATAAATATTATAAATATGAATGGGTATTTGGGTATTTTCACTAACTCTATTTTCATTGGCCCATATATATATATGGTGGATTATATGGATGCCTATCACGCTCTCTTTCTCTCTCTCTCTCTCTATATATATATATATATATATATATATATATATATATATATATATATAAAGAGAGGGAGAGAGAATGATAAAATCTGTGTTTAGACATTCTGTCTTTTAGATCAAATGGCATACACACACACACACACACACACACACACACACATATATATATATATATATATATATATATGTGTATAGAGCTACCCAGTGGAGCAAAAAGTAAGAATATGCCATTTCAGATTTCTCAGTTAGCTACAAACTCATGTTTAAAGAGAGTAAATAAAATACAATTTGCTGAGGCGAGCCAAGCATATGAAGGACTGTGCCTGGAGAAAACACTGATACAGAAGGTCTTATGAGTCAACTATTTTTCCTAATAAAACTGTATGTAAAATTGTAATTTAAAATGTTAAAAAAAATAAACAATCCTATATCACTCTGCAATGTAGATAGAAATGTATTTACTCATATTTTGGCAGCACGATTGGAGAATATTCTTTCAAGACTAATAGGAGATGCAGAGAAAGGTATTATTAAAGACAGATTATCCATGAGCCACTGGCATACTCTTATAGATTTTGTATAATGGGCTGAGAAAAGGGTCAGGTTAAGGCAGGAATTGGGAAACTGGACCTTCTAAAGGCCATTGACTGTGTCTTGTGGGACTTTAAGATAGATATTTTGACCAAGGCCACTGGGTACAGTAGCTGGCTGAAGGGAGTGAATGTCCTTCATAGGGCTTCAAAATTATGGCTTTACATAGATGGTTTAGTTACATAAAGACTATAAAGAAATTAGGAAAAGGAATCCATCAGGTCTGTCCTCTATTACCATGACTGTTTTAAATGGTTACTGAATGTCTGGTGCAGATAACAAGGGATAGTTGGTCAAGTCAGAACAGCATCAGGAAAAGTAGCGGTATTTATTTGTTTGCAGATGACTGCACGACATTGCTTGAGGATATCATTATATGACTTCTGGGGATACTGAAGGTGTTCAATAAGATGGTCATGAATCAGAACTTCAAAAGCACTCAGAAGGCAGTAGTGATCTGAATAAACAAAAAGAGAGGTAAGTACTGCACTTCCTGAAAGGTCAGTGGCAGAAGTACTTAGGGATTTAAGTTTATAAAATGGTATTATTAGATGCACACTCAGGTCGATTTGATACACTTGGGGCAGAATAGAAATAATTTATAGAATGATACTTCCACACACACTTTATCTACGAAGGGACATACAACAAAATTATTGAAGATAGTGAAGAAATAGAAAAAGTAATGCCAGTATAGTTTCAACTCATACCCTCCGGTACAGCACTTTCAAGTGTATACTTTTAACTCCCAGTGGGTGAGGCTTGAGTCTTTAAAAAGTGAAGTTCAAACAAATATTCATATCTCTGGAACTATAAGTGTTACTAGAAGACTTTAAATGGCAAACTATTCAAGATAAATTAATTCTTACATTAGTGGCATTCAGTTCGATGCTTTAAACTGGATTTTATAAGCCAACATAAAGGCAGTGAATATTAATTTTGTAATGTTGTATTAACAGCTTATGAAATCTTAGTAACCATTCAAGCAAGGCACATACTGCCAGCAAGAATTTCTTCATACATCTGTGAGCTTTCATATGAGGATATGGAGTTATGTCTCTGTTACCCGAATGTTGAGGTATTTAGAGAAATATGGAAATTGTTATAATACAAATAAATAGCATACAAATAAGATTCTATATCTCTTTAACTGTGTTAGGCATAGATCAAATATCAATACAATTGTGAACAACGAGAAAAACACAGAAGAACTCAGGTATGACCAAGGTTTCCAGTTTCAGGTGAAGTTTTAATGTTAAAACATAAGCACTTTCGCTGGAGGACCTGATTTATCAGATGCTAATAAATACATCTAAAATGTGCCACTGTTTATACCATATATCATAGGGTGTAACTTGATCTCACTGACCTACTGAGTGAAGTAAATGCACACAAACATACACTGCTGTTTGTAAAAAGCACTTATGAAAAATGTATAAAACACACACACACACACACACTCACACACACACACACACACACACACACACACACACACACACACACACACACACACACACTGCTGTTTGTAAAAAGCACTTATGAAAAATGTATAAAACACACAACACACACACACACACACACACACACACACACACACACACACACACACACACTGCTGTTTGTAAAAAGCACTTATGAAAAATGTATAAAACACACATCACACACACACACACACACACACACACACACACACATATATATATATATATATATATATATATATATATATATATATATATATATATATATATTATATAAAACATTTGTGTCAGTAGGAGCTAATTGCAGAAATGTCTGGAGACGCACTTGGCTGGAATGAGTTGGATTAAATACAACCTAAATAGATTGTTCCTACAACTTCCTACATAAGACTATTGTCTAGCAATCACTATGCCATAAAATATCCAGTGGCTGCAGTAGACACGCAGGTAAATTATTAGAGCATATGTGAGAGCAAGCAACATCTTCTCTTCTACATTCTCTGAAGAAAATGCTTTGCTGCTGCAGTTTTGAAAAGAATGAAGAAAAATCACATGAATCTTGATTTACCTTTGTCTAAAACTCCCTGACTTCCCAAATCTAACAAGACAGAAACTGCAACAGTGGTATTGGGTCAATACTCCAAAGAAATTAGTATGATTTCAAAACCAAGCATGACTTTTCTCTCTTTAAACCAAGCTGCTTTAACATACAAAGGGCTCCGTTCCAAGATGAGGCAATGCAGGTCTTTGTAGGAAGCTGTGAATATGAAAACAGTACACAGTTTCTTTCTGTTAAAACGAATAGCTACAGATTTCACACGCCTAATGAAATACAGAACTCCTGACATTTCCAAATTTATGCAGATATTCACCGCTTTACTTGGAGTTACTCATGCAATGTTATAGTGGTTCATAAACTAGTGCTGTCCTCTTTAGCAGCTGGGGATTCAGCATGATAGAAGGTCTGAGCAGAAATATGTACTTTCTACTTTATAGCACAAAGCTATAGAGTGTAATAAATGAGTGGCTATAGAAAATGATAAGCTACTTTAATCAAGGACAGGTCAAAGGGGGTAGCTGGCCCAGATGCAAGTATCGCAGGGGTGAAAGCACCATCTTTGAAGAGGTGCTATTTGTTCCACACCAGAAATGTAAACAGTCTGTAATCCCTTTAAGCATCTGTGATCATGCAACTGTGTCTGCTTAAATGGCAGTCAGTATATGTAAAGACAGCCAGAGGCTGTTATGTAAGTAAGTACACATAATACCTCTTTGCTTCATCCACAAACTGACTTCTATTTAAAGCAGCTGCTTAGTATTTGGACTTTAATTCATATAATGCCAGACAGAGCCAGCTGTTTGACACATTGTATGAATGAAAATCCCATTACATTTAAGTAGTGACTACAATGTGCAAACAGCATAGAAGAGGTCTCTATATACCAGTTTTTGGTTATACAGTGGTTAAAGTACTTTTGTGTCCCTTTGATGCTCATCTTTGTCAATTTAGTTGAAGACACATTGTTTCTGGTGTTCATCTTTGATTTCAGACCTCAACATTGTTGTGGACTTTTTTCTGATCATTCAGTTTTGTTGAGGGATTATCAGTTTGGGGCATCATACAGGGCACTGGCTGATATAGATGCAGCTCTGTTAAGCTATGTCAAAGAGTAAAAACTATGGCAGAACTAATTCAGTAGAAACTTTAATTATAATAATAATAATAATAGCAATAACAAATCATATAGGTAAGGACCCAGGAAAGTAGTATATATTTGGAAGGGAAGCAGCAGGAGTATTAAAAGTGGCACCTCTCCTAGTTGTAAGCAGAACAGATGACCTAATGCAAATCAAGCAGTGAATATAAACAGCGAGTAAAACAAAACTATTCCTTAAAGTAACATTTGACACATACCCATTCAAATCAAATTTTGACATAATGATTGAGTAACAGTAGTCACTCAGATAGAGAGTTCTTCAAATATATGTCTTATATTTAAATAGACTCTTTCTCTCCTTGTCTGAGATCCAGACTGAAGCAACTAAAGGTGTGAATGCTAACTTACACACACACACACACACACACACACACACACACACACACACACACACACACACACACACACACACACAAATACAGTGAAGGCCCTTTGCATAGGCACTGTTAGAATCACAGCAATGACAGGATAGTATCAGTGAGTGCTAAAAGTAAGCAGCGCCACTGGGTGGGAACTAGACTAATAAAAATATCCCTAACAAATACCTCTTTATGTAAGACCAGTTATATTCAGTTATACCAGGTCCTTCTCTATCTCCACCTGTAAAGAAAACATCTTAAAAAACCTGTAACTACTGTCTGTACTGAAAAAATATCATTTTTTGCTGTATCTATGAACTTGCATCTCAATATTTTTGTAAGAATAACCTGTTCAATAAAATGCATTACTTTATGCTGTGTCATCTATATGTCGACTTATCTATGTCTATGTCTATGAAGACAAAGTCAACTTCTTTGAGTCAGTCACCAGACCTGTGAATGAAGGCAAGGTGGTTCATACAGCCTACCTTGATCTGGTCAAGGCCTTTGATACCATTCCCCACTCAGGAATCATAGAAAAACTCACTAAGCTAGGCATCAATCCCTATATCATTAGGTGGGTTGCAAACAGGCTCACAGATAGAACCCACAGTGTGAAAGTAGCTGACTCCAAGTCAGACTGCCGACCAGTTATGAGTGGAATCCGACAGGGATTGGTCTTGGGTCCTCTCCTGTTTGGTATCTACTTCTCAGAAGTCCATGCCAACATGAAGGGACTCTGGCTGACAAAGGTGCAGACAATTGCAAGTTGGGAACCATTATTAACTCCCCAAGTGATGTTGACATCCTACAGAAAGGCCTCACTGAGATCAACAACTGGTGTCAGAACCATGGCCTTAAGCTCAAAAACCCAGTTCCCCATGAATTACCACATCGATGGTAGTCCACTGAACAGAGAAGGCATTATAAGAGATCTGGGAACACAGGTTGACAGCAACCTCTCTTTTGACCACCATATTGCCACTGTGGGCAGAAAGTCCTTCTATGTGGCACATCTCATTACTAGGAGTTTTGCATCCAGGAAGAAAGAGGTCATTGTCTCCCTCTACTCTTCTCTCATTAGGTCAGTCATCGAGTACAATGCCCCATTTGGCATGTACCTCACTCATACCTCTCAAATGTACAGATTTTCGCAGAATGTCCACATTTTTGACTTATATTTTTGGTCCATTTTTCCTAAAATTGTGGCTTTCTGGCAAATTAGAGTTAAATCATTAAAGATTGAAGTTAGTAAACAATGACAAAATTTTGAGTTTTAGACTTCATACCCTTCAGAAAATTCATGCTAATGCAAAATCTGTTATTCTATCAACTTTATAAGTTTGTAAGACCAATATTTCAAAATTTTCCCTATTTGTATCACTTTTTTTATGGCTTTGTCCAGATTTCTTACTCTTAGAGGTTGAGAGCTATGACCTCACTAGACACCTGCAAAAACTGGAGAGGCCGCAAAAAGTACCTCACAAAGAGGATCCTAGGCCTTAAACACTTGTCCTATATGGACAGACTCAAAAAACTCCAACTATTCTCTGTCTCCTATCACCTTCTTAGAGGTGATCTCTGCTTGACTTACAAAGCCACATCTGACCCAGCTCTGTTAGAAATGCTACATCTAAAGAAATCCCAATTTCTCCACACCATATGCTCCAGAGACCCCAACCTCATTACCATAATCAACAGAATTTGTTGGAGGGACAGGTTCATAACCCAGAGACTGCCCATGCTATGGAATAGACTTCCCATACATGTCAAACAGAGCACCTCACTGTTCCTCTTCAAGAAAAATCTTGATGAGTGGATGGGAAATAGACAATTCACCCTGGGGATCACTCCAGTGGCTCTGCTCGATAGAGGCACTGGGAACTAAGGTCTGGTGGCACGATGCCAGGATAATCCAATGGGCTAGGCTTATAAAGGATCTAGGGCCATTAGCCTAGTACACACCTATGAACTTATGAACCTATATGCAGGTAGAAAAAGTCCTCTTTCTCTCTCTCTCTATCTGTAAAGACAACCTCTAAAAATATCTGAAATTCATGTCTGTACTTTACTGTATTATTTTCTTTGATGTATCTGTGATTATGATTTTACTTGTTTTATGTGTAGTTTTTCTCCCAGAGCTCCTGCTGAAAATGGTTAGTCATACCTGGTCAGACTTTTCCCTGTAAACAAATTCAACCCATCAATCATTCAACAACAAACAAATAAATAGGGGGGTTCTAACGATATTCCTGGAACTTGGACAGCACAGGAGAATGGCAGGTGAAGATTTATTTATTTATTATTTATTTTACATTTGTTGACAGGGTTTGTCCGACTGAGCTGACAGCCATTTTTCAGTAGAAGCCCAGGGAGAAAAGCTCCAGAGATTTACAATAAGAGTAATAAAGTTTAAAAATTGAAAAAAATTAGAAATGTAAAAAATAATAATAACAATAGCATTTTCAATTGCAACAGTCAAATCATGAAAATTAATTACAGTTGTCAGGTTGTCATTAATATAAGTTAGGTGTAGAAACCAATGAACAAACAAAAGGACTGCAAGCAGAAGAGGGCAGACAGTTGGGTATCCAAGTCCAAATCCAGATTAATGCATAATCTGCAAGTTCAAGAAGAAGATTCAGCAGAGTATTATATATATATATACACACACACACACATATATATATATATATATATATATATATATATATATATATATATATAGGTTCACTTCGAAATCTCGAAAGCTCAAAATACTGAAAACTCATAATACCGAATTTCATAATATCGAAAAAACATACAGGACACCAACACAAAGAAAAGACAAATCCTATCAGTCTAATCCAACTATAAGCAGGGGAGCAGGCACCCCTGCACTCCCCATACCCACTGCTACTTAAATATATCAACTCCAAGATCTCACTTCATTACACTAAGATGAGTTATTTTGTAGTATAGTACATTAAAAGGGAACATGACTAAGGTTACAAGAGGCAGTCATGAAGCATGTAGTGGTATGTTTGCCATTTTCTTCTGTGAAGTGTGATCTCATAGTTGATATATTTAAGTAGCAGGGGGTGTGGGTGGCGCAGTCCCACACATTGAGGCTGCAGGGGGGCCTTGCCCCCTGCTTATAACTGTAGAAGAGTAGTATGTTTCTGTATGTATTAATGTTGCAATATAGTCAGTGTTGGTGTCCTGTATGTTTTTTGATATTATGAGATTTGGTATTATGAGTTTTCAGCTTTTGAGATTTTGAGTTCAATATTTTGAGATTCAGAATTTTGAGCTGTCGAGATTTTGAAGTGAACCCATATATATATATATATATATATATATATATATATATATATATATATATATATATATATTTTTTTTTTTTTTTTAATTTTCAGAAGTATATCAACTGATATTTGGTAAAACAGATGGGAATATGTCAAAAATTATTCATGAGAAAATGTAATTTCCAAACCTTTACATAGGTTTTCTGATACGATGCAAGCTTGTATTTATTTTACTTTGTGTCATTGTTTAATGAAGACTTTGGGAGATCCATGCTCATTATTTTATCTCATTATTTTGGAGTTTATGATTAGTGCATTTTTAAAGTCACAGAATAGTTGTTATTAATTATAATGTTCTTGTTTATTATACCGCTTAACCTTTCTTGATTAATTGTGTTATCTTTCCATAAGATTAAAAGTTACTTGAAAGATAGCACATTTCAAGTTTTCATCTGCAATACCCTTTTTGATATTCGCAACCTTAACATTGGTGTATCTCAGGGGTCTGTACACAGCCCCCTGCATTTTTCCCTGTTTGTAAATGGCATAACCCCCACACTTCTATCCCATAGCTTATGAATGAGGATGATTTCCTATTAACTGATTCGGGTAACTCCAACTCTAAACTACAACACAATCTACAGAGCAGTTTTATTATGCTTTGCATCTGATTACACAACAGGCTGCTAATGAATCCTAATAAATCTTGCATAACTCCATCGATGGTCATTTTAGATAACATGAACAACAGAATACCCAATGTTAATGAGCAAAGATACTTAGGTATTACCCTAGACCTGGCTTTGTCTTTTGCAAATCAAACTTACAAATTTGTCAGGAAAACATGTAACCTACTAAAACTGAGCTACAAAATCTCCTATCTCATCTCCCCGGATGCTCAAAGAACAATAGCTAGAAATGTTTTTATCCATAAAATTGAATATGGTCTGCCACTACTAGCTGTAATGTCAATTACTAATATACCTAAGCTTCAAATAGCTGAAAACAAAATTGGTAGGTTTCTTTTGCTAGCCAGTGTAAAGAACTTCTTAGGGGTTTCAATTGGTTGCAGATTTACATTCAAGAATACCTTACTTTTCAGCATGAGTATATTTAAAAGGGTCTGTATTATATGATCAAATGATCACAATATTGAATGCTGTAATGATCAAAAATGCAGCACATCAAAACCATTATTCGCCCCCACCCCCCCACTATATATATATATATATATATATATATATATATATATATATATATATCTACCAGCTCCAAGATTGCACTATAGTGAGGGGAAAGGATCCCACAAAAAGCATTTCGGTGTGCTGCATTTTTGCTCTTAAGAGCTTTCGCTAATGTAATCATTTGATCATGTAATATAGACCCATTTAAAATTGTTATTCTCAAATAATGTCCTCCTCCCCAAAGAAAAATATTTAACCATCAAGGATCATGTTTATTCTTGAAGGAGGCAGCCAGGATGACTGCATCACTTTATTGGAGAAGACACACTTTATTGGTTGGGTCCAGCTGTATGAAATCATCTTCCAGCTAAAATAAGGAAACAACAAACACTAAATGGCTTTATGGATAAACTAAAAGAACATCTAATTAATGAATGCAAATGCCTATGATTTTGTGATGACAAAACATTATCCTAAGAACCTATGTCAACTTAATTTTAGCCTTACGATTTTAACCTTACACTTTTCGGCCACCAAACCAGGACCGAAACACTAAAGGTGGAGGAGTGTCCATATTCACCAAGGATATTCACAACACCAGGCTAGTTGCCGAACACAATGCATCTGAAATTCTTCAGGTGCAACTAACACTAGGTAAGACTGCAATCCAAATTGTAGCTTTCTACAGATCCCCCACCATGTCCCAAGATTCTCACTACACCTTTCTAAACATACTGGAAAATATTAAGATACACCCAAACACCCTAATACTGGGTGATTTCAACTACCCTGCCATTAACTGGAAAAACTACTCATGTACAAACACCTTTGCCCAGCAGTTCTTGGAATTCATAAATTCCAATGCCCTGGATCAACTAATCCTTAGTCCCACTAGGAGCTCCAATATCCTAGACCTGGTCATTACCAACATGGGAAATTGATGCTCCACACCTATGGTCACCCCCGCATTGGTCAGGTCTGACCATAAGCTAATCACACTTGAAATTCACATCCCACCCCCAACACCCAGTAAGGAAACCTCTGTAAGAAACTTCTCCAAAGCCAACTTCATGCTACTCAAGTCAGAAGTGACAAACTTCATGACACACATGTAAACAGGAACTGAAAGTTCGACTGCTGAATCCTATACTAAGGCACTGTATGAGCACATCCACTCGTGCATGAATCGTGCCATCCCTAAGAGAACCAAGGTGTTCTCCTCCAACAAAAGGAAGCCAATCTGGCGGTCCCTTGCCATAAACAAACTTTACAACAAAAGGAAGAAACTGTTGCAGAAAAGAGGAAAATCCCAGGATGCAAAAATCTCCCTTGCCAGCCTCAGTAAGAAGCTGAGATCCCTCATAAAATCCCCCAAAGCCAGTTACAAATATAAAATTGCCAAAGATTTCAAAGACAACCACAAGGCATTCTATAGCTATGTCAAGAATCTAAATGGCAATGCTCATATCTGTTCTGAGCTACAACAGCATGGCATTAAATATACTGATCCCAAGGATATTGCCAATATCCTGGCAGATTGATTCAGTGCAAACCTCACCCCCACTCTCACCCCTTAAAGGGCCCATCTTAATACAAAAATATTGCCAAATTCTGGTAATAACGGCCACACAGGTAAAAGACCCACTCTCCAAAGCTAAGAATACAGCATCCAGGGGACCAGATGATATCCCAGGCTGTGTACTACATGAACTACAAATTGAACTGGCACTTCACCTAAGTGTCATGTTTAATTATAGCCTCACCTCAGGCTTCGTGCCCACTGAGTAGCGCACAGCTACAGTTATCCCACTCCACAAGGGGGGATCCACCTTGGATCCCAGGAACTACCGCCCCATCAGTCTGACGAGCCTGATCTGCAAGGCCATGGAACGTATTCTCATGGAACTTATAAACAAAGACATTGGCAACCTTCAAGCACTGGACCCCATGCAGTTTGGGTTCGTGAAGGGCTGATCTTTCTCCTGAACCTGTTTGACTTCTTTGAATCAGTCTTCAGAGCCGTAAGTTGGTCCACACAGCCTATCTGGACCTCACCAAGGCCTTTGACACCATCCCCCACTCTGGAATCATAGATAAACTTACTAAGCTGGGCAGTAATCCCTATGTCACTCTATGGGTTGCCAACTGGCTTACTGACAGAACCCACACTGTAAAAGTAGCTGGCTCCAAATCTACCTCCAGACAAGTGACAAGTGGAGTACCTCAGGGTTCAGTCCTGGGGCCCCTCTTGTTTGGCATCTACTTCTCTGAAGTACAGGCTAACACTAAGGGACTCTGGCTAACAAAGTTTGCAGATGACTGCAAACAGGGAGCCATTATTGAATCCCCAAATGATGTGGATATTCTACAAAAGGGCCTTACAGAAACAGATGATTGGTGCCAGAGCCATGGGCTCAAGCTCAATGCCAAGAAATGTATAGTTATCCCCTTTGGGAAAAAACATGTACCAGTGAAGTACCACATAGGTGGCAGTACACTAAACACCAAAAGTGTGATAAGAGACTTAGGGACACAGGTGGACAGTGGTCTCACCTTTGATAACCACATCACCACAACAGTCAGGAAATCCTTCTATGTGGCACACCTCATCACTAAGGGCTTTTCATCCAGAAAAAATGAGGTTATTGTCCCACTGTACTCATCCCTCATTAGACCCATTGTAGAATACAATGTTTGGTATGTACCTCTCAAGACATCTGCAACAACTGGAAAGACCGCAGATATACCTCATTAAAAGAATCACAGGCCTAAAGCTATACTGACTGTCTAAAAAAACTCCACCTATACTCTGTCGCATATTGTCTACTCAGGGGCAATCTCTGCTTAATATACAAGGCCATGTCAAATCCAAAGCTGTTGAACATGCTGCACTTAAAGAAATCCCAATCCCTCAGAGACACATGCTCCAGGTATCTAAACCTTGTCATCACAATGAACAAAACATGCTGGAGGGATAGGTTCCTGACCCAGAGACTCCCCATACTCTGGAATAGGCTGCCCAGACATGTCAAGCAGAGCGCCTCCTTGGCCCTCTTCAAAAGGAACCTTGATGATTGGATGGGAGACAGGAAATTCACCCCGGGGATCATGTCAGCCACCCTGCTAGACAAGGTTCCAGAGAAGTAAATATTGTGGGAAGAAATATCCAGGGAATCGTTATGGCTAGGCTTGTATAGGCCCTAAGGCCGATAGCCTAGTACCAACCTATGAACCTATGAACGTTAGCCTATATATAACACAAAATATACTTATTGCTTTGTGTTTTTTCCCCCTCGGACCTCATTGTTACCATCCCAACCCTCAGTTCCCAGCATCCACGCTGGGTCTACTAGCTACTCTCCAACTCCCTTGGACTTGCTCTGTTTTTGCTGGGGCCAGTTGTGGATCCTGAGGATGTCCTGGGAAGCTCAGCTCATCAGTGCTTCCATCTGGGAGGATTTTTTTATAACCTACACTTTTCCTTTTCCCCACTTACCATACTTGTGGTTTACATCTGAGGGCAACTCCCTGCCTTGGACCATCCCCTCCCCTTAGGAGGCATATCTACAAGCATCCTGCTACTGGGGATGGGCACATCCTTCCCTTCCATGCTGCTCCAACAGTCATCTGAGCCACTATTGAACCTGAGTTGGCAGGGCTGTAGTCATGTAGTCACAGTTTTATCCTGCTCTGCCATGGGAGTGGCAAATTGAGTTATTGCTTTTAACATAACTAATCTTGTTAATCTGTAAGTTTCACCACTGCACTGTTCCTTTAAGGGTGCATGAGTCATGGTTGAAAAGTGTCAGCTGACAATTGCACCTATCCAGTTATAAAACAACAATAACATAAAACAAATAAATAGGATTGTATTATTAATAACTTTAGATAAATGCGTGTACATTTACATGTTTTATTTTCATTGCTAGTATTACTTTATTAGATTCTTTTTTTTCTATTTAATATGTGCCTATTTAGAGCAATACTGTCTTCTGCTTAGATTTACATTTCCTGTTGTTTACGATGTCTATGCATCTGTCTTATATAACAAGAAATATCTGGTTGCGCCCTGCAGATGACCACAGTATTTATTACCTATACCTATTATCAAACTAATTGACTCTGATATAAATTATCTATATATGTCATGATGCTTTTATTAATGCTAATGTTGTTTCATACTGCAATCTGCTCATTTTAGATCAATATCCTCCTTTATTCTGGTTTTGCTTAATAGGAACTATTGATCTTATTCTTGGCCTGGAGGCACTTGCTGAGAATTTTATTATCTTCTCAAGATGATGTTATCTGACTAATATAAAAAGGTTTGAACCTGGTAGTTCTCAATTTTGTAAGTGCTATTAGTAAACTAACAGACGGTAAAGTGTCAATATCTAAGGATTCTACATTTATTTTAGCAATGCACGAATACTACATTAAAAAAACAATTCACCTAACTATTGTGAGATAACTGGGTGCATCCATTTTATTATAAAAAGAAAATACTATCATTATAAGAAATGTTTCTTATAATGAAGATGTCCCTTGGTCATAACCTCATTCCTTATCATTTATTTCTTCTTGCAGAGCTCACCCTGGTGAATTATGGCCACTGCTACCCTTGGAGGTTGTCACTGGCGATAGTGGTGGAATGGGAATGCTGTCACAGTCTGCATTATAGATTGCATAGGGAGTTGAAGTATACTGATCTCCATACAAGGGGCAGACAGTGCCAATGCAGAGGAAAAGAATACTATTTACTTAGGTGACCATGTTAAATCCTGTCACAGGGTGTTAGTGGTATACTAACCATCCATGGAGTTCTGGGATTCCTATCACATTAATGCTGCAGTCCAGTGGTAAATACAGGTACAACCTGAATACTGAGTGATCCCCATTTGTAAACCAGCAGGCCAAACAGAATCTGAATTAGAATCATCAGCTGATGGTCTGTGATGATGTTTTTCACATCTTTAAACAGCAAAGCATGCAAGTCCTTAGAGCTCCAGAGAATTTAGGCCCATCAGCAGTAATCCACTGGAATGTTTCTTTCAAGTGGCCATAATACTGGGGCTCCCAGTGGTCTAGACAGCAATGTCCACCAAACACTGACTTCATTTTGTAATTGTAAATAAATGCAAATTTACATTTCTTATTTATAATAAAACTACTTAACTCTTTTTAGACAAATTAAGCAGGTGGAAAGGCATCCTAAAAGAATGTCATTTATTAGTCGTTGCAGCTGCAAAGCAAAAATGTGAGTGAGGGTTTGTTATTATCACTGTAAAATGT